>NC_056699.1:4762633-4812633 GCF_018831695.1 Puntigrus tetrazona
TCATTCATAATGTGAGCTGCTTCTTCATCGGTGATCAGTAAAATCTTGCTAACAGCTAAAGCAGTCAAATAATGTATATATAATAAAGGGCGATGCAATAATAGAGAAACAAAAGATTTAAAAAAAGCATTAGCATCAGAATAGACCGAGACGCTTGATCTTTTGTCTCCACATCCTGGGGTTTTAATCCAGTTTAAACCCTCACCTTCCACCATCCAATTAAATCCTACATATGGCATTTAACAAAATAAATTAAAAAGAAATAAAATAAAATAATAATAATGAATTATTGCAAAATTGCTGTGAAAGCCAAGTTTTGGTTTTAAAAATGTAAATATGGATGACCTTAGGTTTATAAATAATTCATATATCAAATAATTATGAGGGGCCAAACAGGAATTATTTTTATGACACTTTATATACATATATTCTAAATATCCTAATTAAAAAATTTGATTCTTAAATAATTTAGAAGCTATATATCGATTCTCGTTTTCTCAAAGTTATATATTCAGGTTTACATATTCACATTTTCATTTATATATATATATATATTGAGATTTATATATATATATATATATATATATATATATATATATATATATATATTGATATATATATATATATATATATATATATATATATATATATATATATATATATATATATATATATATATATAAGATTTATGCAATACTAACCTTTCATCAATATCTATCTACACACACTTATAAATATATATCTGGATTTCATGACCATTCAGGAAATATATACACTTATACGTGTGTGTGTAATTTCATAAAATACTGTATGAATCAGCAGGCTCAATCAATTTCAATGAATTCTGGGTTTCCGGGGGAAAAGGATGCAAGAACAGGTTATTTCTGCTGCGTACTCCTCAATCTGCAGAACTGCAGAAGCAGTTTAGATGTTCAGTAGACTAGTATTTTATTGACCGGCAGATTTCTGGGTCAAAAGCAGGCCAGACATCTTCACGCTCGCTATAAACAGGTGTGCTCTGAGCCATTACATGACGTAGCGGCGACCGCAGGCACTTAGGTGTAGCGCTCAAGGCAGGTGAAGGGCAGGCCGCTGATAACGTCTCACTGGAGTCTCTTAACAGCAGCGTAATGAAATGAGCTAAATCCACTCAGCTGGCGAGATTAGCCCGGGTACGAGACTCGCCAATGAAAGGAGGGGACGTAATTGAAATAAACGAGTGATGACTGTGAAGGACAAGACGACAGAGGGATGAAATGTGCATTTCATTTTCATAGTGAGGTCATCGGGAGCTTTGAGGCCGTTACCAGTCCTGTTGGGAACGGCACATCATCATCAGTATATTAAACACATTTGTTGTAGTGAGAGGTCCTATACCTCAAAAATAATAGTCTCAGCGTTAGATTGAACTCCATGATGTAATGAACTTGAATTAAGGGCCCATATACGTTCATTATATACATCCATATCAGGATTATTATCATTATCTAGAACCATTAAATAACTACTTAAAAAATTGACAGTCTACATATTGTATGTTGTAATTATACTTAAGCTGATTAAGTGGTAAAATAACTGCATACATGTCCATACTTAAGAAATATGTTTATATGTACTCTCAGAAAAGCGGTCACTGAGGGTTTGTACCTAAAGGGTCCATTTTGGTACAAAAAAGGTACATATTTGAACCTAATAGGTAATATATATATATATATATATATATATATATATATATATATATATATATATATATAAAAAGTATACCTTTTAAAAAGTGCACATATACACGAGTGCACATATACACACACATTTAAATATAAATACATTTATAAGAATATAAATGTATTTGTAAATAAAAATGTATTTAACGTTAAGTACTAAAACAGCCTATATATATATATATATATATATATTACAATTGAACTAAAAACAAATCAAAACAAAAAAGAAACTAAATAGTATATTAAATAGCACCAAAATCCAAAATTTACTTTCATTAATAACTTTCATAAACCCCATAAAAAAAACTAACTAAAACATAGCATTTATTTCATCAAGAATAATAATAATAATTTCCTTTCACAATAAATAACTTATAAAGTTTTAATACGTGATTAATGCTCTTTTTTGGTAATAACTGGACCTGCAAAACAAATGCTACTTTCTTTAACATTTTTAAAAGCAATTTATGTATTAATACACGTTATATATTAAAAGAACAGGAAATACAGAAAATACAGTCCCCCTAAAATTCACCGCAGCATGTCCGTGCGTGGCGGTCTTCTTTCTAATAATGAAGATTAAACTGACATCACAACCGTTATTATCGCTCTTTTCGAATTTCATCAACCTTTTGTTCGACAGCGCTCTCACAATTCATTTATTCCCACCTAACATCTCTCTCTCTTGTCATCCACGGGTTAATTAAGCTGAAATTCTGTCCAGATACACGCAAACACTTTAATGCCAAATTTCCTAATCGCCAAGATTCCCCAAATAGGTCCATTAGGCCCTAATAACTTGAGCGCGGCCCTCCATAGCTTAATTGGTAGAGGATGAATTAGCACTAATCAGCAGAGTAATTATCAGTAATGTTAGATAAGTATGTTCTCTCAGTCATCATTATGAGTATGAAGACTGTACGAGACATAATGAACACCAAAGCTCAGCCTGAACCAACATACCACTTTATTTACACAAAAACACATTTATAGTAAAAAAAAAAGGTACCAAAATGTCATAGTTAATATGAATTCATGTCATGAGCATGTTTTGCTCCAAAATGTAGGCTTAATCATTTTTGGTAATGGAAGCACGCACACATTTCTTTCAGTTTAATACAACATTTGCCTAACGTTAAAAAAAACTAAACAACAAGAATAAGGTATCAAAACAAATTATACCGCCATCCATGCGATTCGATTTCACTAATCAACGCCGACCAGCATTACGATTTTCATAAAAATATAAGAAAGCAAAAAACGAAATAAAGAAACTTTGGTTAAAATGAATTGATGAGAATCAGCTGTTATTAAGTACGAAAAAGATTAAATAAAAGTAACAAAATCCAAGCAAAATAAATGCAAAAATGGCAGATTTTCCATAAACATTGAAGGAAAAATTTGATATAAAAATATACTTAAAATCAACTTTTTAACAACAAGACAGAGATAAGACGACACCAACTGATTATTCATGCATGCTTTTTAAAGTCGATAGAGTAGCGTATGTTATATAAGGTAAAATCTTACACTAAACTTCATTTATTATCATTATCAATCCAGACATTTTCCTGTAAACCACTTCGTTCAGGCGATAAATGTGCAAAAAACTCAACATATAATGGGTGCAAAAATTCATTATGTTTGCTGGTTCTTGTAAGATCCTGTTTTGACTGGCAGCATATCTCATATCTATAACTAACAACGATTGTTCGCTACAAGAGCCCTGTGTACAGAGCGCTGTGTGTCACGGCTACAACGATTGAAAGGGAATGCAAAACCTCGACCCAAGATAAAAGAAACAGACGTGACGACAAAAGCCAAAACGGTTCGAGCTATGATATCGGATCAGCCATTCACGTAACCCTGTCCGTCTTGTTTTTGGGCCGCGGAATGGCTTTAATAAAATCAATCAAGGAGAGAAGCGGTCGAAAGAGAATATTACCCTCGAAACGTCGCGTGAAAAAACGCTTTAGGATTGATTCGCTGAGTAAAAACAACACAACCCAGAGTTAATGGAGTGTTTTAGAGGGACAAAGTTACTGCACAGGCAATAAAAATAGGGGAAAACATTATTATAACCACAAAAAAGTAAACTGATGGTGAATTTCTTCACGTTTAAAAACTTCTCACCCAGGCTAGCTTAAGGCACCCAACATATAAAACAAACCACGCTCTGAGAACGTCGCGTCCTTAAGTCAATGCATACTCACGAGGGGAAAGACGGCCATACTTATCCACAGCAGATGATCACGTACACTTCATGTGGTATACTGAATTAAATACATGCAAAACATACATATATACAAACCATATGTGCTTCTGTAAGCTGTAACTTTTAGACTGCTGTGAAATCGACTCGATGTTCAGAACTGATGCTAATTAAGAGCAAAAATGGCCGGCGTCCAAAACAAATCACAAACTTCACTTAACAAGTTCAATTTGGAGTAATCGATGGCTGTGCCCAAGCAATTTTTTTCATCTCATAGGTCTAGGAAAACTAATTCGATTGTTCTTGTAAATGGACACAATTACATAACCGCCATAACTTTTTCAGCTCCGACCTACTTCCTCCTCGTCTAGACGGCTCCGATCATTGGCTTTTTCTGCCGGGGATCTTGGTATTGTTCGTCTCCGTATGGGCCGTAGCGATCGGGGCTGGCCGTCCGATAGTTGCCCTGGTTCAGCGCTTCGTAACGAGGCGGTGCTCTGGCTCCTGGGTTTGATGGGGGAGGGACGTCCTGCCGCACGGGACCCCTCTGCTGAGCCGGAGATGAAGGATAGTAACCGCCTGTGGCCTCTGCCGGTCTGGGTACGGGTAACCGGGGAAAACGGGGAGGATAGTTCTCTTGGGTCTCGTAGATGGGATTGGGGTAATGGACAGGGTCTCTCTGGTTGGCCCAGTTCTGGTTTGTGTAGTCCTCCACTGGCATCCTCCTGGAAATACAATACCACACATAGTGAAGGAACTAGGCTAGAAACAGCGCAGCCAAATATAACAGAGCTTCCATAATTTTGTGACGCATTTTGGTGACATATTTGATTTGAAGATTTTCAGATTTGTGTTCATCACAAAGCTGTCGTATGAAGACTTAGAAACAGACTTGTAAAGAAATATATAGTGTCAAATATCTTACAGCATTTTAACTACGCTTTTCACTTTCACTTTTCAACAGATGTGGTTAGGGTTTCAAATTTCACTGGCGTAAATAAAACAGCATATGAGGAACGACACGAGGGAGACTAAATCATGGCAATTTTCAGGGTCAACTTAGCCATGCTGCTCTGTAGCACAACCTGACGACCAGCATGGTTCTTCTGAAGTTGGTTTACTTAGGAAGTCTTGCTGGTTAAGCTAGTTAAGAAGCCTTGCAAGGAAACCAAAGCACCATCAGCCCATGCTAGCGAACACGACAGGATCTAACCGTTGGGTTTCAGTCAGTTCTTCAAGCATAGCTTCAGATTGAAATTAATGAAAAGAAACATGCAGTTTGGTCTTTTTTTTTAACATCCAAAACACAACACGTGCACTTTAGCAAAAGAACACTGGACGGTTTTGTTCTGGTGTAAAAACAGAGAAGGTAAACAGCATTCAAACTCCAAAACTTTTAATACTTAATGTGTAAACCTCTTTCAAATTAAACATTTACATTCACTTACAGTGAGCCAATTTCTGCTATTCGCAAAAAAAAAAAAAAAAAAAAAAAAAAAATGATTGCACAGCTTACCATTTTCATAGGAGACGTGTCATTTGCGAATAATAAATAAAAAACGAGAGAGTCTGTCGTAGGCAGTCTGGGAAATTAAGCCAAACAAGATAAAAGCAGCGGCTACAGGAGGACCAAAGAAATGAATAAATGAAAGCATAAAGCTGGGGTCTTTACAAAACTACATGAATAAATGGAGGGCATCTGCAGATTGAAGGGTAATGGATGCTATATGGAAGGGAAAAACCGCATTATGCATTTGCATTCTTAATGTTTTCAGGGTTACAACCTACACTACTTATCCGAATTTTGCATCCGTCTACGATCCATCCCTCTAAAAAAAAACTAACAAGGTGTAGCAGGCAACCTCTATGTCAAAACCTGCACTGCACAACATGTGTGTGAAGGTTGTATGCGTGCAGCGTTTGATGTTTAATATAGTTCGTTCTAAAGCGTGACTGTAGTCCGTTCACTATTTCACCTGTCAAAGTTAGTTACAAACACAGAAGCGTGTGGGGGTGTGTAGACCGTGCACTGTACTGTGAGGTGTGTGTGTGTGTGCATGGTTATAATCCGTCAGCAGCGTGTGTAGTGTGTCTGTCAGCTCTGACCACCCAAGAACAACTGAAACAGAAATACTGCAGTCTTGCGCCTAAACAGTGTGTGTGGGTTCGTTCAAAGGCTGGAGACAGATAAGGGCCAAACACAGCCAGACTCGAGACTCCAGACTAATATTACTAATGTTTCATTTTGCTTTCAGAGCAACTTTATCGACAGCACTCATAACGCAAATGCTTCTATAAAGAGTAATAATATGTTTACACTGCAGGTGGATTGCAGCAATTAAAACTCAGGGTATGAATCTTTAAATATTCACTGTTCGTTTTTAAAGCCATTAGAAATCTTCCTAATAGCTCGACTTTATTAAGTTTTATAAATGTGCACCACTAAATCTGAGATTAAAATAACTGTCTGCTCATAAAACAAAATGAATAAGGATCTTATTTCCTAATTTCCACCAACTTCCTCATGAAGGGGAGCCAAGCTTCATCTACAGATCACTTTGACTTAATAAATAAGATGTATTAAATATAGACACCCTACTTAGGCTACAATAAACACAACATACCATATACTGTATGAAAATATATGATGTATGCATTCTATAATGCAGTACATATAATTTACAATTAAATATGAGACAATTTAGTCTAGAATATGCAATATGATACATATGTAAATATGAAAAACACTACAATATATGATATATAGACCATTCAGTCCACAGCATAAGAAATATACCTCATATGCACAAAAATGTATGACATTTGCCCTATTTACACTAGAATGAGATGCAAATACACTATATATATATATATATATATATATATATATATATATATATATATATATATATATATATATATATATATATATATATAATCTCGTATAAAGCCCAATTCATTTGCACTGTACTTTATTACATATAGCTCATTTAAACTAGATTAAAAAAACAAACAAAAAAACAACATCTTAGGCTTGAATTTGATATAAAGCCAATTTGCATATTTGATGAACACTGCATATCTTGATTAAAACAAGACATAATAGTTGATATAATGCACAATAGTACATAGCCCATTTGATCAACAATATATAAGATATACCATGTTTACACAAGAAGATTTGATATAGACTACATTACCCCATTTACACTCTCATATACACTATTATATATGTATATATGACATTTATCCTTTACACTGCAACATATGACGTATACCCCATTTAGACCGAACACATACACATACCTCATGCTCACTATACCGTGAGATAAATGCAAGAGGGCTTCGAGCTGAAGTTAGCGTGTTAGATTAGCCATAATGAGAAATGCCGTGGGTTATAGACTGTGCGCTGGCAGCTGAGGATTAAAGCGGGCTTGCACACACTGCTGCATCTCCGCCGGGACGGACACAAACCCGCTACAGCCGTACCCTACTACTGACCCCGTGATCCAGTGACCTCATGTAAGCCCAGGGGCTTAGGGTCACAGCTGAGCGAGCAACGGGTGAGTATGTTTAAGATGGCCAGATGTGTGTAAACGCCTGCAATTACGCGTTTGAGAGGGAGCGTATGAATAAGCACACGTGTTTGAAATCGGCGGAGCGGCACGTGTGTGTACGGGTAAGAGATGGAAGCACTGTATGGTAAAGGTCATGTTTGTGTGTGTGTTATAGCACCACATGTGCTTATTTGAACAACTGCAGGTCAAAGTGTCTTTGAATTCGCATTTATAATATGCGATGGGGATCGCAGGCCTGTTTGAGAGTGGACAAATGTCTTTGAGCTTGCGTTTGCGTGTGTGAAACAGACACTACAGCCTGCGGTAGGTGATGTGATTTAAAATACACGGGTAAAAAACAAAGTAATGTCAAGCCCTGCAATCCATCTCTCTCACGCTAGCGCTAATCAGCACTCGGCGCTCAAACCCGCATGTGTGAGCGAGCCATCCATGAACATATTTTCCGCCTTACGACAAGAGAGGAATCCGTTTGCCTGAGCTCCCTGCACCTGCCCAAGACGTTCGGAAGGAAATTCTTCTCTTGGCTCCTAATTTGACCTCGACTCCTGTGTCTTCCCCCAGAGACAGACGTGCACACACAATGCCAAGCAGCTGGTGGGTGAAGTGAACAAAGGAGGGTGTGTTGAATTGTAAGTAACAGGATGAACTTATGACCAGTCAATGAGCGAGAATGGATTAATGGACTGACTCAGGCTAAAGCCAATGTTCTAAACAATAAACTGCAACAAAAACAAGACCAGGAAATTACGGTTTGTACGTGAACGGATAGACCGAAGAATAGGTAGACGGACAAATGGATGATAATCTAGACCGACAGACAGAGAGAGAGAGGGAGAGAGAGGGAGATGGATTGACGGATGGATAGATAGCCAGATAGATAGATAGATAGACAGCCAGATAGATAAATAGATAGACAGCCAGATAGATAGATAGATAGATAGATAGATAGATAGATAGATAGATAGATAGATAGATAGATAGATAGATAGATAGATAAATAGATAGACAGATAGATAGATAGACAGATAGACAGATAGACAGATAGATATAGATAGACAGATAGATAGACAGATAGATAGACAGACAGATAGATAGACAGACAGATAGACAGATGATCAGTCAAGCAGAATTAATAAATACACAGACTGAAGATGCAGTTAGACAGGCATAATTTGTCTAAATGAAGAGGTAGACAGACATAAATATAGACAGATGCTGTGTCTATCTACCGGACTGGATTAATCTATAGCCAATCACGTGTGTAGAATCGGATAGATACATTTCATCTATGGCACTAGTTCCAGACATTAAGGCCGTAGGGAAAACAGGACTCGATGGAGGCAGAAAACAAAATAAGAGTTTCATTTCAAAACACTGATTTCATTACGGCTTCTGTGTTTCAAGGCAAACAATGTTAAAGCAAAACACAGTCACTGCGCTTTATTTACTTGGAAGCACAGCCAAAAGCCAATATAAAGCAGAGTGAGATGTCACGAGAGAATGAAAAGAAGTAACAGTGGTTTCTGTTGCCAAGATGAATGAACAAAGAAAAGCACACTCCTTCCTGATAAGCTGAATCAAAACATCCTTTTTATAGAGACAGAACCTCGCCATCTTAAATAAACGAATCCTTTTTAATCATAATTTCTCTGTATGTTCTCTAGCAGAGCTGAACGTTCTCAGGAGGGCTGCTTTTATTGGCAGCCATACAACTGGTGGCTTTCTTGATGCTCTGCTGTCTGTTCCAGCTACATGAAGTCTTCTCTTTAATTTCGATGAATCGGTCTCGGGATGTATTGTTTTAAATGGGCTGTAATTTCAAACACATGCTGAGATGTGAAGATGCAGACTGTAACGAGCGCTGTCCGTTCTCGAGCTCTGTTTGCAGACAGTCGTGGTGTTGTGTAACCTCCTGCCTTTGGCTGATCTTTATCCAATCAAACGCAGGCTTAAGACTCAGGCCGATTAGCCGGGATAGAGCTCTTCGCCCTAATCCACCTCCTGCTGAGGCTAAACGGTAACGGAAATGATTCTTTTGTATGCAAATTCAATGACCTAAGACGCAAAGCATTTCTAAAGTTTATTACCGTGTTTTCATATAGTGACGAGGGTTAAGTGAGAGGTTAAAAGAAGCTATTTGTACTAAGATTTTAGCTATTTGTTCAGTAAGACATAGATGCGTTTTATAATTGAATGCTAAAATTAAAATTTCATATTAAATAAAAGGCATTACCTCGCAACTTAATGCAACTGTCATAAAGGGTAATAAAATAAACAAAATGCAAAATAATGAAAGAAAACTAACGAAAACGAGAAAAACTAAATTGAACTAAACATGTAATTGTTTTTATTGTTTTAACGATAAAAAAAATGCGGAGAATGAAAACTAATAAAAAAAAAATTGAAACTAAATATTGTGTAATCCATCACAAAAGTTGCGTGTTAATAACCAACTTTTAAAATATTGTTAATTAAAATAAAGCAGAAAAATTTACTTAATAATTTTAAGGGCTAGAATTGCAAAAAATGTAAAACTAAATAGAAATATATTCCAAAAAAAATAAAAAAATAAACATAAAAATTCCTGAAAATGAAAATTGAAAGCTCCTTTAAAACAAACAAATATAGCAATATTTATAGCAGTATAACATATACTAATATACTATAATAGTATATGAATAAACAAAACAAAGAGAACAACGCTAACAGAGAACAAAACAGAGCAAAATACTGTAATGAAAACTAAAGGAAAAATATTGGAATGTAGTGTAACATTACACAATGAAAGAAACAGAATGAAATAATTCATGAATGAAATATTTTGAAAACTAAACACTGTGAAAACAAAGCAAAACAATGACAAACAACTTTTCGACAACAACGCTATACGCAATAGTAGCGTACAGCCAACGCAACAGAATCAACTTTTTCAAATAAACTGATAGTTAGTTGTTATGATAGTTATCTGGCAACCTTCTGCTGCCCAGCTCTGAGCTTTAACCGCTACACCACAGGACTCTGCGAGGCTGCTGCAGACTGATTGTGTGTGACTGCTGCATTATGGCTCCTACAGAGGAACACAGTATAAAATTGCTCTCTGTGACAAGAGTGATGTGACATACTGTTTGAAGCGATCGGTTTCAGCCTTGAGGAACTTTTCAAAAAGACAGAAACAAGCACTTTTGCTTCTACTGAGTCATACATACACACACGGGGAGAGCGAGAGAGCGAGAGAGAGACGGCGCGCAGGGAAATATATGCTAATGTAACAGAGCGCAGTCATTTGAAAGGAAATGGGCCTGAATGAGCACCCCGAGGGAACCACAGCACAAAGTTCAACCCTGAAAAATGTATTTCATTTCATTTAAATAGTCCACTCTTATGAATACATCGGGGCTTCGGGGCGGCACTGCTGCTTCGGGGAGAGCTGGGAGCCGCAGGAGGGCTGAGGTGGGAGTTTATTTTTGGCGAAAAATATCAAAACAAGATGTGGAGCCTGAGAAAAGTACAAATAAATGATTTTATATGCAAAGGAAAACTTTGTTCAACTCGTTCTGATTTTCATTTGTAGGTGTTTTACGGGTCTGAGTTCTTGAAAATATGCTTTGATGTGGATTCGGGCGGATTTTGAAAGGACTGAAAGGTCCGAATCTAGATAAATTATATGATAAGGTTTAAACAGATTTTTACCATATATGCCATATCTACTCTACTAAGGTACTGCCGTGTTTTAAAACTATGGTCCATGCAAAACAAACACCATGATACATGTTCTTAAAAACGTGGCACTTTTTGTTGGTTTTGTATGGTCCATGTAAAAAAATTTCAAATAATAGAACAGTTTATCAGCATTAAAGTTCACAGGATCTCAAAATGCAGTTATAACACACTATAAAGTAAAAAAAGTCGAAAGTCGAAACCCAAATCACAAAAACAGTTCATGCTAATGCTTCTTCCTCGTGATTAGCTACATCATCAATAATTATGTAATTATTTTTGACTGTGTCATTTATTTTGGACACATTTGCCACAGAAAAGAAGCTAAGACGATATTTTTCAAACAACATTAGACCCCACACAACTTTGAAACATTTGATAACGATAGAGTTTATGTTCTTTGGTAAAAAGCCTAATAAAAAAAAAAACTAAAACTATAGCAACTAAACAAAATGCTGCTTTGTTGTTCGTAACCTACACGTCCATGAACCGCAAGACATCAATCTTGTCATGAACTAAATTATAATCAGTTATAAATTATAAAATTATAGTGGCTTTAGCTGGCTTTTAATGTGACCCAAAACCAAACTGTGCGCTCCCAACATTCGGAAGGTCTTAGCTGAGCCACGTCATATGTGTATGTTCCTGAAGGAGAATGATTGAAGCACTTAAGAACCCGGGATGTGAGCCAGGATAGCATTCCCAGCTTCCTGTCTGGATCCCGGTCCTCTGGGAGCAGATCAGGTGAATATTCCGGGATGAGAAAAGCACTCGGAAGGCAAACACTCAAGATTTAATTAGGGGGCTGAAAGAGGATTAGACTGAGTGTGTGTGTGTGTGTGTGTGTGTGTGCGTGTGAAGGAAGGGAAGTCCCCTCCATCTTCCCCAGTCTTGTTTTGTTGACTCTCTGGATCCGACAGTGCCACATATGTCCAGCATATGGTCCAAGAACACGCAAACCTAAGCGCAAGTGAGAACACGCACGCAAACGTGGGCTTACCTGGGCACGGAGGTGTACGGACGATCGGAGTCACTGTATCTGGGAGCCATTCGTGGATCAGGACCTCTGATCTGTGGAGTACAGACAAATCAAATCAGTCACAATCTTCTAATGTGACATAAAGATGTGTGGTTTAAAGGTGAAGAGTGTCATTTCTGTGCACTACCAACACAACATGGAATAAAGCATTGATGAAAAAACAGACAGCACACGAAAACCATGTTTATACATAATAATGTCAAAATCTGAACACACACACATATAGGATGTGCACAGGCTGTCATTCATAGGCTGACGTCTCTTGATATTGAGGCAATACAATCAGTAATCCTATAAATATTAGTACAATTTAGTTTTTTATTTTGATGCCTTTTTAAAATGTAATGCATTCCTGTAATGACAAAGCTGAAGTGTCTGCACCATTATTCCATTACTCCATCAATGCTCTATTATTATATATTATCATCATTATCAATGCTGTATGCAGTTTCTTTGATTAATGTAAGTATTTTTTAATATTTAAAAAATAATCTCACTTTTGTTCAATGGAACGTGTTATTGCCTAATAAAAGTATTAGTTTCTTATGCAGCAGCATAGAAGAAATCGGTTTACATGGAGAGTGAAACCAGTAGGCTTTTGCTTAACATGTTCAAGTTCAAGATTTTTTATCCTAACCTCACTTGGCCGAACTTTACACCAGTTTGACATCTGGTTCGGTGCTTTTGTTCAGTTGTGGTGTCTCAAAAGAGTACAATATGGGTCTTTCCGTTGCTTAAAACATAAAAAGACGATAAGCTTGAGAGCTGTAGCGTGCATCGAAGCTACAATATGTAATGAAGATAAATAAATTCACATCATATCTGTATGATGGCTATAAATCAAGGAGCGCAAGAGAGGGAGAAAAGAGTAAACAAGAGAGACAAATGATGCCGCTCGACTGATTTAGTGGAGAAAAGAGGTCAGAGAAAGTCTCCAGCATCACCATTTTCCTCACCCTCTGAATGGAATATGATCCCCCTCCCCAAACTTTATACTTAATATATGCAGGATTCATGAATTATATAACTAGTCCGTTTAATACGATAATTACTGTCAGTACGAGCTATTAATTTCAAGTTAGCACGACCCTCAAAGTGCGGAACATGAACAGGCAACGACAAACATGTTGCTTGATTTTTAATGCATTTTTTGCCTCTGCAAACATGAAGGAAAATTGGATGCATTATTTTCCCATTACGTCTCCCACGGTTTTGTTATGAGTACAATGAATAATTAAAGCTCATGCGACTATTCCAAGACTTTGCGAGCTTGTGTAAGAGAAATAACTTGCGTTAGACACACATGGTAGGGTTTAACAGTAGTCTCATATGACCGCAGTGGGATTGTGGGAGTGCTGCGTGTGGCAGCTCCTGACAGATGAAGGTTAGAGGCATTATGTAAAGAAGGGCAGCTCATTTCTGGGGACTATGTGAGGAAAATGGTGGCATTTGTCTCAATGAGGCGTTTATAAGTGCACGTCCTCCCGTGTGTAATGGCGGCCCTGAGCACTACCCTGCATGCTAAGTGTGATCTTTAAACACAAAGGTGTCTCGCAGGGATCGAATGTCACTGAGAGTGAGAGAGAGAGATGACGAGGCGCGCGAGGCGTAAAGGTCACATTTAGAGAAGCGAGAGATGATTGTGGGAATGATAGACCGCTGCGTACGCCAAATGATCAGAGCGATATACAATTCCTCGCTTTCCTCTGGTCCTTTCATTTTTTATTCCGTCTATTCTAGACGCACAGGTGATCAGTCACGCTTATTGTCACAGATGGAAATATTAATTCTATCGCTTCTTTCTAACTTTTCTTTCACCACAGATCAGATCTCACTATCGAGAGCAAAGACCTAGAGGTCAACCTACATCTGAAATACCTGATAAAAATGATATTTCTTTTGAACAAACACTTTCAATATAAATATAAATAAACATGTAAATATAAATAAATAAACATTGACATATTAAATATATGCATGCCTGCCTTAAAGGGGTCATAAACTTACCCTGTGGTCCACTTATAATAATCCGATATAGTCAGGACATCATCTTTAAGTTTCAGTCTTTGTGAAAATGTCCAGTTCTTTACTGATGCGATCTTGATCTTCTTTTTACACTGAGATCATAAGGAAAAGATACCAAGACGGAACTTAGCACTGCAGAGCGTCGTCTTGTTTATTTCTACGTAGACCTGTGCATTCACCTCTATTTATAATTATTTACGCTATATGTGTATCTCTGGGCAGGACTAAAAGACAGTGATGTAGAAGAAGCTGTTGATCATCTTCTGTGGAATAGAGCATTCCACAGTCTGTTGTTTTGGCAGACTGCCTTAAATATAAGGTTGTCTTGTATGTTGATGCGATTTCCTCCTGCTCTGAAATAATTATCAGGCAAACCGATAATCGGTATGTACTTAGAAATATTGTGTTTTATACTGGAAGACTTCAGTTGCCCCACTAAGAAACACACTGCCTGACGTAGACTGACTTCAGTCCACTGCCGTGAAGTTAAGTTGATCAATGCCAATAACATCAACTTGTACTGAATGGCGAAAACAACTCTTGAAATTGCAAAGGGTGTCGTGTTGAGTGTGCAAGGGCTGTCTGATGTATACCGCATACATTGATTTGCCGCCCTTTACGCAGTTTCCGTAAGTCAAGGTGATCAGGTAATAAAGCTGAAGTAAAATATTAATATTAGGTGAGGAAAAAGTAATGAAAATATTGCCTTTGGCAACTATCTGAAATGAAGAGGTTTCTAAAATGAAGTAAGCTGAAATTGAAATAAAATGAGCTGAAACTAGAGTAATAATACATTTAAAATGTTTTTATTTTTATTTTTTTTTACACTAAAAAACAATAAAAAAATATAATAATATAATTGAATATTCTTAATAAATATTATAATAATATAAATAATACTACAACTGTTGGACTTGCAAATGTTTTATAAAGTTGCAGCACAAAATCTTAGAAGATATTGATTTCTGAGAGGGAAATAGTACCAAACAAAAAAGATACTCTTTATAAATTGCATCTGATGACAAGAT
Source organism: Puntigrus tetrazona (assembly GCF_018831695.1). NCBI lineage: Eukaryota > Metazoa > Chordata > Actinopteri > Cypriniformes > Cyprinidae > Puntigrus > Puntigrus tetrazona. Next base: position 4,777,954 of record NC_056699.1, read on the forward strand.
ACTCTTTAGAAGCTACATTGACAAGAACGTCAAAGTATATGAACAAATGCAACAGTTACTTGAAACTAACTAGAAGTACCCATTTATCTGGACTAATTCATGATACCCCATCAATAAATGGGAAACATCTGTGTGTATAAAATTGCTCTGGATGTTTAAATGCTACCTTGTAGCTTCCATATAGAGCCGGTTCCTACAAAACACACAAGACTCCAGCGTTTTTTGGATCCTCCATATTACCCACATGTTTCTCTTCACTGCCCACAGATGTTATCTCAGGCACAGGCGATTGATCTTCAGCGGGTAATTAGCATTTTAGGCAGAAAGGACAAGACGTGGGCCTGCTGCCAGACGCTTGACTCCAATTGAGAGAGAATTTGAAACTTTGCCATGGCAGGCTTGGTGGTCTGAGCGAGTTCTACCCTGTGGGGTCAAAAAGGATCAACAAAACCTGCTCAACCCTGCTAAACCTCACCAAAGGGGGACACCAGGGCACCATGGCAACCAGGCTGCCAAAAACCAGTTGAGTCTTTGCGGTGCTGTTATCAGATCAAAACGGCTGTGTGGACGGATGAAGGACTCTGCTGTGAATGCTGAGAAGCTGAGAAACGTGCGTGTTACGTCGGCGTACTCGACTGAGACGGCAAATACTCGCCACAACAAACGTGCAAACGTTTACAAATAGGCATACGCCACTCATGCGTACAGGTCCTGGTAGATTAGAGGAGTTTGATTAAACACAGAGAAGCACGTGTACAGCATGAAGGACAAGGTCATCTGGAGCTCACTGGGATGTAAAGAAACAATAAATATACAGATTAATTAAATTAAATATATTTTATAAAATGCCTATGAACATCGTATGTATTAGGGTTGTCTTCGACTAAGGGTTTCTCTGGTCGACTAGTAGACGTTCATTTGTCAGTCACGAACTGCAACTTCACCTGGGAATGTTTTGTTATTAATTTTCTTTAAATAGTTTTAATATTACATTACTATATTATTTGATCAAAAATGTAGCAAATACAGTAATTTTATGAAATATTCTTACAATTTAAAATAGCAGTTTTGTCATACCATGCAAAATCCTCAATTACTTTTGTTCTTTATCCTGACTTTTTGATAATGAGATTCCATTGATTTGGGCTCAGAGTCAAACTCTATTCCAGAGGGAACTGGCAGTCTGGATTGAAGTCTTGTGGTTGGACTCCAACAGAACTCAAGCTTATCACACTTCTCAACAAACACAAACTGTGCTCAGTGTTTGCCACAAGAAACTCAAGCTGTGAACAATGTCCCTAAACCTCAGCTGTGCTTCGTCAATTCAGCTGAGTGTGTGTGTGTGTGTGTGTGTGTGTGTGTGTAGCAGAAACTTTACCAGACACCATGGCTATAAAAGCAAGTAAAACAGCCTGGCACTTCATTAAAAAATAAGACATGCACTTCAGTAGAACACATTCTCATATTCACATACAAAAACTATAGCTTCTTCGTCCAGCTTGTTTAAGTAGAAATGCATTGTGGCTATGAACAGGATTCAGAAATTATTGAGAGTAATTTGAGAATAAGGAAGTGGAATAAAGATTAAATGAACTTCAAAGAAACTTAAAATAAGAGTAGTTTTTAACAAGTTTGAAAAACATTTAAGTCCTTAAAACAGATATGTTTTATTTGTTGCCAAGTATGTTTACTCTAATGCATTTTTTCAATTTATATTTAATAGATTAACTTTCTGTTTATTTTCTTCAATTCATTTTGTTGAATTACATTTACAATAATTTTTTCTCATATTCTGATAATTCCAATTCAATTTCCTGTTTTAAAACACAATTTACATCAATTAATTTAACTGCTATTAAGCTAAAAAAAAAAGTTTTAAAGGTGGAGGTGTATAGTCCTTGCAGAGAGATGGAATCTATTTATTTCTTTACATTTAATAAATGAACCTTCAGTTTCCAAATCACTTTCGGATTGCTTTCATCAAAGTTTTCGCAAAGTCTTCACCATACTCCACTTCAACGCTAAAACAAACACATCTTAAACATGGCGTGATGCTATCGCTTGTTGATAGTCTCCATGGCTATGGTGTGTGTGTTATTCTGGTCTTTGATGTAGTGCTGTCACGGCCCAGTGCCCTCTAACGTGCCCTAAGAAGCCATGGCCATGCCGCCCAGACAGCCCAGGCTTGTTAGCAGCAGATGGTGGAACCATTTTGAGAGGGTAATTTAGACACAAGGCTGTAGGAGGCTGGTCATGACCTCCTCATGTACCGAGCTCAACTCACTGAAAGAGAGCTGCTTTTGCCATCTAGCACCGGAGTGATGCACGACCCACTGTATGTATAACACACTGTGTAATTTGACTAGGTATGATACGAACAGGTCATTTCAACAACTACATGTTTTAGAATACATTATATAGAATAATAATTCCATACAAAGCCCCACATGCTTCAGAATGAAATGTAGATGGTTGCTAGGAAGTGTGGTTGTTGGGGTGTTTTACTTAAGCATTACTAGGTGGGTGTAACTCCACCCCAAAATGAAAAAAAAGTTTCATTAATGACTTACCACCATGTCGTTCAAAACCCATAAAATTTTTGTTCATCTTTGAAACACAATTTTAGAAATTTTTGATGAAAACCGGGAGGCTTGTGACTGTCCCACTGACTGCCAAACAATCACGACTGCCAAGGTGCAGAAAAGTGTGAAAGATGACGTCTGAATGCTCCATCTGCCATCAGCGGTTCAATAGGAATATTATGGCATGAGAATATATTTTTATGCAAGGAAAACTAAAATAATGACTTTAATGATTTGCCACTGTAACATCGAGTTTACGGGTTTGGAATGACATGGGGGTAAGTGATTAATGACAAAAAATAATTGTCATTGGGGGTGGAGTAGCCCTTTAATTGGTGGCTTCTAGGGTGTTGATAGAATGTTCTGAGTGGTTGTTAGGTTGAGTTACTCGGTTGCACAGGGATTAATAGAGTTATCAGTAGGTGGTTTCTAGGGGGTTGGTAGAGTATCGTAGGTGGCTGCTAGTATGTGTTTCAGTAAATCTGTTGAATGATTCAGTAAATTTGTTCCTGAATGAATCCTTATTTTTTTTTGAGTGATTCATTGATTCACTCTTAAAGACGTGTTTCACTCCTGAATGTATTCCTTCTCAGTGTATTTGAACAATTGGTTAAATGAATGAGTTGACACCTACAAGTGTATCAATATGATATCCCACCACTAATATGCACACTGACACTGGAATGTCTGACTGTATAAAGAGTAGAACATGTTTGGAAAGTCAAAACTGTATTAAAAGCTTTATATGAATCACATTTACTGCTTACGCCTAAATTGCCATAACCCTCAACCAAAGTGCAAAACATTTTTAAGTCCCAATAAAGAATCAGGGACATGGTTATTATTCTGTCCTTGCTTATTTCTCCCTTGAGGTCTCTCGATGGCTCTCTCCCACAGTTCTTTCCTTTTTGTTTTAGTGGCTTCATTCAGATTCCCGACCACCGTTTCCTGCTCTCAAACAAAGACTGAGGCTTTGTGCTATGAGTTGGCCTTCCTGCAACACTCGTGTTTGACCTCCCGTGAAGGTGTGACCTGCTTGCTAGAGCAAAGATGAATCAAGGCCCGTTGTTCCCTGTCCATCCCTGCCTTTCCAGCTTTCCTTCACTCTTAATCTGTCTCAGAGAGCTCATGTTGATATGTTTTGACATGCCAGGCACCTGGTTTAAGGATTTGGGATTATTTGCGGGTTCTGCGGAGAGCCACCTAGTAGCCGTCACTCAATCTTTTTACACTTGGCCGTCACGGCTGCCCGTCAAGCATTTGGAGATGCAGATGCTAGCTTAATTAGACCTGACAGGGCCAGGATGCTCGTCTCAAGCTGTTCTGTTACGAGGAAGAGAGGATAACAATCAGAATGACAACCGTCTTAATTTTCCATCTTCTCGCTCTCTCTCCTTCTGTCTCTTTTCTTGCATCTGTCCTGTTTCCTCTCTGTCACTGCAAGCAGCTTTTCACGTTTCTCACTGGTTTTGAGTCAATTTCAAAGTATTAGTATGACTTGTAAAAATAGAGATGTGCAATGTATCTATGATCTTATTAGTATCGGCCAACACAGCCTAAGTGTTTGTTTTAAGGGAGAAGTATGTGGCTTTTTGTATGTTGAAACCCTCCCAACTTTTCAACTTCAGGGCTTTGTTCAAATCACCAACCCTTATATGTGATATTAGCAATAGTAACAGTGACGCTCAGAATAATAATGAATTAATAATTATTCCCAGCACTGGTCAAAAATTCTCTACTGGTTCAGCCCTTTTGTGCGAGTATGAGATCATAGATAACACACACAGCAGACAGACTCAAGGTCTGTGAAAACCAGTCTGTAATCCAATTAAATTCTTCTGTTGTTAATGAATCATACCCCACAGTCCCTGCTGTGTTAGCGTGTGTGTGTGTGTGTGTGTGTGTGTGTGTATCTGTGTGTGTGTGCGGCTACGCCACATGCTAGTCCTTATGTTGGCCTGAACGTCCTTCTCCATTTCTTCTGTTATTCTGACAGCAACCATTCGTCTTTCTTCTATTCATTTCACATATTCATTCATCTATTTCGGAGTAAACTGCCACTTCTCAATGAAGAAATGACTTCATGTATTGCAAACATTTTTAAATCCTTATAGTAGAGCTGCTCTTCTACAGTCACCATTAAATGTGGCTCCAAGATAAATCAAGGCATTACAATTGCAAAATAGTATGAGCAAATCGACAAGAGATAAAGGTACTGGATTGGGTATTTAAATATTGTACGTTTTCTGGAGTTTTATTTTAGGTGTTGATATCCCAGGTGTAAGTACCAAAAATCATCTCAATATATTGTTATATAGCTCCTCTCTAAGGAGCAGATTGATTTTGGCCTGTCTAATTAATATTCATGAGTCGCTCTTCTGATTGGCCTGGTCGCGCATCACTCAGAAAGCAACAGACCAATCGAATCTAACGGCGTCACAATTATGTCAGCGCTGGCTGCATGCAAAACAAAGAGAAGACTGGAGGCGGCTCATTCAAAACAACACAGATTCCGCTACATAAGGAGCTTAAATTATCATCTTGTAATGCTGGGTGCCAGAATTGATGTAATACAGCCTCGAATGAGAAATATGATTGCATACCTGATGCCACTGCCACAAAAAAAAAGTGATAAAACAAGCGGACAGGAAAGAAACAATCATCAAAAATGCTTGAGTTTGCACACTGCTTATCAGAAAGGAAAGCGAGATCGCACGCTTGTTTTTTTCAGACGCTTGCAGAAAAATGCTTACTAAAAGTTACTGGGTTACTCTTTTTCATGTTTCCTTGCTTGGCAGATGCACTGGGGACATGACTACAGCACTTAAAACCTGGAAAAGTCAGATTCTCGTGATATGTCATATCTTCAAAGAATCTACTAAATTGCAAAACCATGAAAATCAACTCCATACTCAACCTACAATCATTTAACAAAAACAAAAGTATTCCATGATGAAGATCAGACACTGGATGCGTCACTTTCTTTCCAGCACCAGAGCTTCTATTTTTCACTCAGTCGTTCCTGGAAAGTCTCAATGAAGTTGGCTTTTCTAGCAGATGTGTGTAATCATATAAACTATAATTGTAAACTTTGCTGAGCCCTGGACACAACCTTCAATCTGGAAAATGAAGTGCTGGACATCTGGGTGGACGGGAGCGTGGCTCCGGGCGATGTAATGACAGAGTTCAGGGATCCTATAAGTGCTCCTGAAAAAAAGCCTTGGTTCCAATTTAGATTGAGTTTTTGTTTTAAAGTGGCCAGAAGAGAACGGATGACTGTCACCCTTGCCATTTTCATACCTTGTGATCTCTAGGAGGGATTTGTGCATAATTGTACAATTTTCTCATTTCGGTGGTTTTGTCTTAGTTTTTCCTACTGTTTCAGCAGGTTTCTATTCACATTTTCTTGTCTTTCATGCATAATAAATCTCATGTCTCTCATGGTAGCATTTTCATAACTTCATGTTCGATTCCCCATTTGCCTTTTATTATACTTTTATGCACTGTGCCACAAGAGTGCAAAAACCATTAAAAGGTAGCGAGCAGAGGAAGTGTTATCAAAACCACTTTAACACAAAAAGGTATAGTTCACCCAAAATATGAACATTTTGTCATCATTTGCGCTGCCGCTAGTTTAAGTTTTAAGGTTTAAGGTTTAAGTTTAAGGTAAGTCCTAAAAATCCTAAACTAAGAATGAAATCAAAATAAATATTTTTATAAAACTACACAGAAATATATATTTCAAAAATATTTAAAAGTCTAAATAATTGAATAAACACTAAAAATTAATCCAAAATAACAATAAACCAAAAACTAAGGAAATAAAAAAGATAATACTGTAAAAGGATATAAATAATAGTAAAGTAATTTGATTACAACTGTTGTAAGAACCCTTTAAGAGAATAGGCAAATATAGTTGAACTATTCCTTCGAATATGATTATCATTATTCATCTTATATTAGAATAGATAATAAAACATGATGTAAATGGTCTCAACAACGTTATAAATGATATTGTATTTTCTTTTATTTTATGTATAATTTTTATTTTCTTTATATATATATATATATATATATATATATATATATATATATATATATATATATATATATATATATATTTGCTGTAACAAAGAAGTGTTTACAATTCTGTGTTTAATAAAATATTGATCACAAAAAAAAGAATAAATAAGAAACAGGCTGTGCAATTGTCTATTGTTTTGGTTTCATTACTGTAGTTAAATTAACTCCGGAGTATATTAAAATATCTATAACTATTGCTGTGGAAAGATAAATAATCTTTGTGGCCTGTCTTATATTTATGGCTGGAAAGAGAGTGCTAATGAAACTCATCAGCATGAATGACAGACTCCCATAATGCAGTAAGAGGAGGCCACCAAATGAGACAAATGCACGGATCAGACGGTGAGATATGCATATCTTGCTTCCTTAATGATCCGAAGAGTTATTTATTAATGCTATTTTAGTTATTTATTAACCGAGTGTCAGCCTTCGGTTTGCAAATTAAGACCAAGATTATACTAAAGATGTGCTGTTGTCATATGGATGAAAAAAAAGAAGAAGTGATGGGGCACTCGGAGGATTATTGCATGTGTGCCCGGCGGTGCAGCGTGTAGGCGCAGGATGTCCAGGGACGGGTCAGATCACTTAAAGCTCTGGGCGATGCAGACACACACCCACACAAACTACTACCTAGAGAACATGCTAACTAGACAACATTAGGATCTAAAAATACATCTGGGCTCACGCAGAGCATATACTGCGAATATCACAAACCTTCAATTTCACTGAAAAACTACTCCAAAAAAAGACACAAAGGGGTTGGAACAGAAAGGGGGATATATGGAAATGAGAGGTTGTGATATAGTTTGCAGGGCAGAGCAGAAGGGGCATGATTAAAGGGTAAAAGAGCGACTCAATGTTGAGTCTGAAGTTCTCAAAGAAGAATTCACAGAAGCATGCAGTTTCATTTTAACACAATAATGTCTGAGTGCACTTCTAAATATATCGCGAGTAAGTCGAAAACTGGGCTTGAAACGCTCAAAAATAAATGTACTTTTTAACAAAGACTGAAGTAAAAACTGAAAGGAGGATCACAAGAAATGGAAAAAATGGAAAAGCAGTATAGGATTTGTTTGCAATGTCTGCCTGAAAAAACTGCGTGTGTGTATATATTTTTTTCAAACAATCTAAAATCAATTTATTGTCCTTATGCAATATTTTTTTTCTTTTTTAATTTAAAAAGAAAAAATGTACTGACCCCAGGCTATTTAAAATAAATGGTATTATTTTTAACTTTTTATTCATTAAAAAAATCTGGGTATTGCAGGTTCCAAAAATCTGAAAAATAATCTGACACCGAGGACTGGAGTATTGATTCTGAAAATTCAGCTTTGCATCACAGGAATAAAGTATATTAAATTATATATTATATTAAATTGTATATTAAAATAAAAAAAAATGTTATTTTACATCCTAATAATAAGACACAATATAATTTTTATATTTTATATATTTTTTATATTTTAACATCTATTTTTGATCAAATAAATGCAGCATTGAAGAGCTTAAGAGCCTCAATTTAAAAAAAAAAATGTAATCTTACTGATCCCAAACTTTTGAACGGCAGTGTATATTCTTTTTTTAAAAAATACCATAAATTAAATAAACATTAGTTTGATTTTATAATACATTCAGTAATAGGGCTGACTGTGTATGCAGTTAAAAAAGTATGCGGAATGGGATTATTTACCCATCCTGCTGCAGAAAGGGCGCAAATGATGTCACTTCCTGGAAATTTTATAGGATGTTCCATTTTGTAATACAACAAAACCATGTGGTAGCTAACAAAATATGGCGTTAGGTTTGTAGTATTAAAGACAAAAAAAAAAGTAGATAATTATAATGATCACATTATAATAATTATTCCAGTGAGCAGGAAAATAGTGCTGTGCAGCGAGCAGATCCCCGCTGAGTCTCAGCAGATGAACAGATTAGTCTGAGTACTTTAGATCTGGCCCGAAACACAGCATGAGATGAACCCCGATAATCTGAGCTTTGAATCAGTGCCTGAGAAAGCAGCCAGACCTCAGTCTGTCACTTCCTGTCTGGCAGCAGAGAAAGGAGGAAAGAGAGGGCACTCACTCGTGAAGGGTCGTACTCCGGCCGTCTTCGGGCGCTCAGGTCGTCGTAGGATGGAGCCGGTCTCACCTGCTGAAGCTGGTTCCTGATTTGCTGCAATCGATCTTCATTACTGCAACACACAGATGGAGAAACAAGACAGATAAGAGACGCTGTCTGAAATTTTCGTATGCATTTTTTTGGTCATCCCAAAAAAAACAAACAAAAAAAAAAACCTGATTTAATTTTTTTTTTTTTTTTTTTTTATGACAGCCAAAAGTTTCAAAGGCAATGTATAAACATGATTGACACAATGGGACATCGTATTTATTTTTTAACATGCAAAAATTTTTAATGAACGTGTGAAAGCTGCTTAATTGTAATCAGAGATGACTAAAACTAAAACCATAAAAAAAAAGTAACACATAATGAAACAAAAAAATGAAATCATGTAAGCTTAGAGATTTAAAAACTGGAATTAACATGAAAATAGAAAATATAAATAAAATTATTAATAGCGATTAATAGCCATTATTCATATCAAAAATTTTTTTTTTTTACATATTTATTATGCATATTTATTATATATATATAAATATATTTATATATATATATATATATATAAAATATAAAATATAAAAGTGTATGTAAATGTGCATGTAAATACTTAGTAAATATATGTGTGTATTTACATACACATAATAATAAACATACAAAAATATATTACAGAAACAAAAACATTTATTTTGAATATGATCAATCGCGATGAATCATTTAACAGTTCTAATTAAAAGCTATAATATAACGTCAATCATTACAATATTTGAACATGAAAATTAAAATGAGATGAAAAATAAACAAATGTTTGATTGAAAAAAAAGGGGAAATTTAATAGCAAATATAATTCACCTCAGCAAAAGCAGCAATCATTTATACTACAGTAAATCTGTCTCAGCTTGAAAAGTGTTTTGTTTGAAGAGTGTTTAATATGCAACTCGGTTTGTCAGATTTCTAAATCATATGCAGCTAAAATAAACTGCACTTGATGTAAAATTCAGTGCATTAAATTATCCATCTGTAAGCCCCATAAACACAGATGTAACCTAAGGGCATCTATTGATTCAGAGCAGAACTAGCATTAGAAAATCAACATTTAAGCAGCTTCAACTTTTACTTCAACTCAATAGTACAGCACCACTTAACCATACAGAGAAAGAAAAAAGGAAAAATATATAAAAATAAAAAAACTGCTCTCTACAGCACCATTAAATTACATATACTTACAATATGTAAAGACGTGCAATAAAATAAATATTATTAAATTTAATATCTTTTTATATTTTCATATATATATATATATATATATATATATATATATATATATATATATATATATATATATATATATATATATATATATATTCATTCCAGATATAATCAATGATTAATGTATTAAATATATGTAATGATATATGTAATTAATTAAATGCACTTAAAATAATAGAAAACAGTTATATTACTGCATATTTAATTACATGCGATTAAATAAATCAGACTTTTTCTGAGCATTTGAATTAACCAGGTAGTGCTATGAAAAATGACCAAAACACGAAGAAAAAAAAAAACACGCAGCTGTACAAAAGGAACATTACACTGATCTTACATAAGTTACATAACTTTTTAGAAACTTCTTCCACAGATGCTGCCAACTTCAAAATAATTGAGAAAACTAGAGGCAGCGATCTATGGCACTCCAGCAGCTGGCGGAGGACAAGCGGAGCAGGAACGGCATCCATTATCTAATCCCACAGAACGCAATTAGAGCTGCCATTTTGATTGAGAGTCCACATGACCCTCTGAATGAGAAACACTATCAATGTTTAATTAGCTCCCGTCGAGCATGTATGCATCATATTCATATTAGTTACAGGACTGGAGCCCGACCTAAAGTGCTTTAGAGGGAAAACACAATACAGTGCATAGAAAAATGCTACACATTTATACTGATGGTTAAACGCACACACACACACAAACACAAACGAGAGAGCGGCTGAAGAGCAGCTGTCATCGCCGGTTCATTTAGTGTATTATGATAGGGAGTAAAGCCGGAGATATTACCTTTCCCTCTCTGAGACAGAGAATTAGACAAACAGAGCAATCTGAGATCATCATCACAGACCGGGGCTGTTTCCAGCTGAGATTTACCCGTTTATGTTACATCTGAGTAAAGCTAATTAGTGCTCGTGTTGAGCAACCAAACACAGTGCTAGCTGAGCGTGTATGAGCTCTACTCATGAATGTGAGCGGGTTTTGCCATCACTCGCCAGGTTTTTTACCCTACATTTTATTTTATTTTACATTTTAGTTTATTTTATCCTCTTCACAGCTAATTTAGCAAAAATTCTATTTTAATAAATTATTATAATTATTTTTACATTTAATTTTACCCTCTTCACACTAAATTTGTTAAGAAAATTAATTTTTTCACTTTTTTCACATTTTCTTGTTCACCCACGCTTTTTGATATTTTACAGAAACATCTTTAAATATATATTTATAAATATCTAAATATTTAAACTTTGTGTGTGTTAAATATAATGTAAAATATCTATTTAAAATCAGATTTGCAAAAATGATTGTTATAAAACTTTTTGATTGATATATTAAATACGTTATTAGCCGAATCTTTAAAATATTGTTCAGATACCAAACAATTCATTTAAACATTTCTGGAGAGAATAAAAAAAATACATGTTAGATGAACATTATTAAATAAATAATGAATTACATACATTTAATTTATAGTTAAATTACAATTACATACGCAATTACTTGAATTTATTTATTTTACTACATATTTAGTTATATATTCAGTTCTAATTATATGTGCAAATAAATTAATAAATTACACTTCTCTTTTCTAATTATTTGTCAAATTGGATTATGTAATGAAAATGATAATGAAACATTATTATTTGAGTAAGCCACGTTTGAAGCCTTTGTACAGGAGACAATAAAATGTCGGATGCTGCGTCAGTTGTTTTGGTGTTTGCATATAACCTATACTTTATACCTATAATCTATATATATATTTGCAAGAGTTCATTTTTTTCTTAAATCTAACAAATCTGATTGAATAAAATATGTTTTTTAATGTAAAATAACAGATAAACCGGCACATTAATTACATTTTGTATCAACATGTTAATTCGCCAAAATGCTTGTAAACATCTTTTTATTAAACATATACATCTTTTATGCATGCTTTATAAAGCACAAACATACACAAACATATTTCCAGTCTCTGATAAGGAAGGTTGGTCTCGGATCGGTTTTCACTAACTAATGAATATGATAATGCAGACGAGGAAATTAATTCACAATCTGACGGTGAAGCTGTCCACAAGTGGCCAAATAATCCTTGAATGAATAGATATTGACACGCAGGTAATGCTAGAAACTGTGACGCACACTTCTCTCCTCTTCATCTCTATACGTCTCTATATCTTATTTGTGCAGGACGTGCTGTATAATGAGATCTGACAACAGGCTGCCATCTTTTCCAGCTGGACGCCACCACACAGGCCTGTAATCAGAAATGACACCCTTTTCTAAACACACCTGCCACCGAGGCCTTAATGAATATGTCCGATGTTCAATTACGCAGTCTTGCTCTGTCTTGATAGGGCTGTCAGAGATATGTGTGGTCACAAGATCACCGCAAGAAATGCTTGTGGAAATGAGATACAAAGAGCTTTTCATTCAGTCCTTTGATTGACTGGATACACAACTTGAAAATACAGCTGAAGGGTCAAGATTATGGTTTAAATATTGTCGCACTTTAGTCCCCTTACACCATTTTTTCAAAATTTCCCAAAATTTCCAAAATGTCTTTAATATCATATTATTATGGTGCTGGGCAATGATTAAGCATGATTAATCTAATCCAAAATAGAGGTTTTCGTTTATATAATATATGTGTGTATATATCCGTGTATATTTATCATGCATACACGTACAGTATATATTTTGAAAATATGTACATGCATCTTACACTGATTATATATATATATAATGTGTGTGTGTATGTGTGTGTGTATGTGTATATTATATATACACATATATATACACACACACACACACATGCATATATATATATATATATATATATATATATATATATATATATATATATATATATATATATAAATATAATATATATATATATATATATATATATATATATATATATATATATATATATATATATATATATAAATATATATATATATATATATATATATATATATATATAAACACAATTTTTAAATTTCAGAGAAATTTCATTTTTATACATTACAATTATAATAAAAAATCTATGAATATAAATATAGACATGAGGATACATACAAATATTAATATTAATTGCGATTAACCATTTGACAGCTTTAAGAATAATAATACATATTAACAGTAGTAGCAGTGGTATTGGTAAATAATAATAATAAATATTTACCACCACTACTACATTTTAAAGTTTATTTTCATCAGATACTTATGAAAACTTCATAGCTTAAATTCATAGCCAGTTTTTTAAATTTCAAAAATTAAATAAATAAAATATGCCTGTAATAATTTATAATTTGCCATGTAGGAACTAGGATTTCGTGGTTAAAACTCTTCTGCCTGACCACTAATTTAACAGGAAGATGTAGAAACGGTACACGAGCAAAATGGCTACAGATCCATCTTAACAGTGTTTACTGGCCCAGCATGATGGAGAACAACGCAGAAGCGGAGGAAAGGTGTTAAGAAACAGCAGTTTCTTCAAAGAATTAGAGTTGGCCACAGCACACGGCTGGTGGGCCATTAGTTCGATTAAGCCCATTCCTCAGCTCTGGATGCCGTCCAAATATCTGGAGCCCGGTCCAGCTTTGTTGGCCGCCACTGACTCTGTGTCAGCATTTCTGCTGAAAAACGGCCGTGCGGCGCTCAAACTCTCCTAAACAAGGAAAGCGAGGCTCTATTTTCCATGTTTGATCAGCACTAACATTTATTAGTCACATCTATTATGCACAAAATGCCAGCAAGAACAAAGGGCTGTTAGGAGCAGCCAGGCGACACGAGAGAGAGAGAGAGGATGGTAATTAAGTACCCAGCTAAAGTAGATGAGACATCAGCACTTGGAGAAAGCGAGACAGTGAGATGAGGAGGGGGCTTTGCGTATCTGTCTGGCTGTTACTTTGTGGTTAATTGACCGTCTCTTTCCCGCTATCTTTCTCTCTTATTTGCTCTCTGACATGGAAATTAAGACTAGTGCGCGCACACACTCTCGACCGATGTTTTCTATTCATACGAGACACTCCTCACACTTTCTTCTTTGATAGCACCCAAACCGTCACATTAGTATACTCCAGTGAGTCCTTCATGATGGATGCTCAAGAAAGACAATTTGCCTTCATAACTAATATAAAAAAAAATAACACGTATAGTCATTTTAATTATGAAAATAAGATCATAATGTTAATTATAATATTATTATTATTATTGTTGGTGTTATAGTTGAAGATTTTTTTACAGCTATGCATCTATAAAATAAAATTCAAATAACAATAATAAACAGAAAGCAATACACCTATAACAAAATAAATAAAAACGGAGAGATTTGTCATACATTTTTAATTATGAAAATAAGAAAGAAAGCAATAATACTACTACTACTACTACTACTACTACTACTAATAATAATAATAAATAATAATATTTTTGGTCTTTTTTCCTGAAAGCTATGCTCTGATAAAATTACAGTAGGGACAATATTTATAGGAACTATGGTTTAGTGTTGGAAACTTTTACCATATCATCTATGGCTCGTAAAAACCACAGATGATATGGTAAAACTTTCCACATAAATCCTTCAGCTTATGGTATTAAAAAAAGAAAAGAAAGAAAAGGAAGCAATTAAAATTGGTCTGATATATACAAAGCAGTTGGGAAATCCAACAAACATTAAGAAAAAGTCATCTCTCTTTTCTTTGACGTATAAGAGAAAGCTCTTACAAAAACTTATCATAAACCGTCTGTGATTTAGTGGTTTCATCAAAAAAGAAACCATTTACGTGGTTTGGATCATTTATCATGATTTTTTACAGTAGTAGTACTGTAGTAGCTATAGTATTTTGTCTGAAACATTTTCCCATGGTGTACTTTTGCACAGAACAAACAGTAAATGCAGAAGGTATCCAGACCCGAGGGCGAGTGTGTGTGCGTGCGTGTGTGTGTGTGTGTGTGTGTGTGTGTGTGTGTGTGTGTGTGTGTGCGTGTGTGTGTGTGTGTGTGTGATGGGATTACAGCTCTTCTGAGCTCGATGGACAGCGCAGCACACGGAAGATAATCTTGTGCGAATCGATGGTAGGACGAGAGCAAGAATGAACACGGTCCCCACGGACACTGCAACACTCACGCATAATTACCGCCAGACAACAAATCAATGCTCTCGGTCGTTGGGACCACTCAACCCGGACTAAAAACTCACCAGTGAGACGTACATTCCCTCTGTATATACAGTCTGTACAGCTACACAGTAAATCACAAATGACTTCACATGCCCGTCTGTCAATACTTCAGCTTGATTCCACTAAAAGGCCAAAGCGTTTGTTATAGATGTGACTGAAATGTTTGGTATGCTGCATGTAGAGTGCCAAAACAACATCTTTTCTTGATATCAGCTTCAACAAGTACTATAACTTCAATTGATTTACTTTCACAGTAGGACTATCACAAGGACATTGTGAGTTAAGGAGTGCACCATTATCATCATTATTATTCTTTTACTGTAATCTAATAAGGAGCGAATTTTTACGAAATTAAGTTACTTATTAAGTGATTTAATGAGTGAATTATTATTATTATTATTGTTTTAGAGTTACTAATCTAACAACGGTCCAATTGAAATTGAGAAAATAAAAATAAAATAAAAAAGGTTCTGCTACTGGTTAATGAATACCTATTAGATAATAGTTAACAAAAAAGAGGAAAAAAGCAGTAGTAGTAGTAGTAATTTGCCAACAGCAGATAAGAGATAATCAATTTTATGAATAATAATGATATTTAAAAATAAAATTTAAAATTAATAATAATAATAATAATAATAATAATAATAATAATAATTGTACAGTTGTATCATACTACAAAAATCAAACATAAAATATATTGCAAATATTGAATAGTAATAAAAATACTAATAGTATTTATTAATATTGATTATTATTTTATATATATATAAACAATAATGACTATTGTGCTATTTTTTACTGTTAATTTGATGTGCTTTGTTTTAGCATAATATTTTTATTATTATTTAATTCATTTTTAAATATTTAAATTATTTAAAAAAATAAGATTTGAAAAATGATTCTGTTACTGGTTATTGCAAACATAATCTGTACTGGTCAAAAACAAAACAAAACAAAACAAAACCTAAAAAAAAAGTCAAACAAACAAACCAAATCACACTGAAAAAACAAAAACAAAAAACAAACCAAACAGACACAAAAAACAAAACCAAATGAAACAATAGTTGGCATTTCATGGAAGGTAATCATAAAACACTGATTCTCACCTGTCAGTCTTTGGGGGGCCGGTTCTTTGCTTGTTCACTTTTGCATAAAGCCCCTCTAGCGCGTCCTCATTGGGCAGCTCTCTGTTGGGGGCGGGGACTGCAGGCTGAGAGTAGTTATGGGTGGGAGTTCCAGGTGGATAGGGGGAGTGACCGGAGGAGGGAGGCTCTCTGAAATTGTTGATTCGAGCGTAGTTGGGATCTAGGTCATCGTCTTCGACATCCGGGAAGATGGCACGGTCAAGAGCAGGGCTGTTCCTTTCACTTCTGTGGAATTAAAAACATGTTCTTCAAAATATCTTGGATGACTAGGCACATAAGCTTGAAGTGTTTGTTGGACAGAGCAGAAATAGCTGGGTGATTATAGACCGATAATAAATTTGGTGTTACTTGCACAAACCCTTGCTATTTTTTACTACATGCTTGCAATACATCATTCCCCACTCCATAACAGGTTCCTGGAGCCACACACTTTTTTACATTTCCCAGCTTTTCAAATACACCTAATTTCAAGGAATATTTCACCCAAAAATTTTAATTACGCAATAAACTACTAACCCCCAAGGGTTATCACATGTCCTTTGAAACAGACTGCTGGGTTTTTCTAACAAAAATATTATGTTATAGTTTTAGAAATATTAAAAATAAAAATCCACTGACTTAACATCACATAAACAGAATAAGTAAGAAATATCTTACATAAAGAAGTACCGACTAGAGTCGAAGATTTATCTCAACATAGAATATTTTTCTTAAATATATGCGTACACACACACACACACACACACACACACACACACACACACACACACGTACACATACATGTGATTAATCATTTGACAGCACTAGTTTTAATGTGTTTATAAGACAACCACCAATTAAACCAATGGGCGAATTATCAAGAATTCAGAATTTTCACAGATCAATTTGTACATTTCCTATTTTATAATTAAACTTTGTGGATTAAACAACACGCGTCACATGAGTGGTAACGTACTTGGACAGAAACATCTCAGGTTCACTCTTGTCCACCTCTTCTTCGCTCAAAGCACCCAGTTCTTTAGCCTTGGATTTGTTTTTTCTCCCGAACCTGGATGAGAGTTTGAAGATAGCAAGAGTAAAAAAAAAAGAGAGAGCATGATATGTTTTCATATTTTGTGACTCAACAGTTTCCTTGCAGTTCCAAGTACCAAAGCAGAATTTGCTGTAGAAATTCTAATGATTGGTTCCCCATGTACCAGCCTGCAAACACACACGCGCACACACACACACACACGCGCCTGCAAAACCAAGCAGTATCAGTGTCCAATGCCCTGCAGTGATTTTACGATCCCATCTCCACCCCAAACCTTCAGAAACTCACATATTCTTGTGCACTGATCTGAGGTCAGACGGGGTCTCCTCGCTGACAGGCAGATAAAGACAGAAGAGGAAAAGGTTATATCAAGAATAAAGCTAATAATGAGAGCGTGAGTGAGATGATCACATGATCTCTGGACATTGAGGCCGTAATGAAACATCAGTGTCAGATGTGAAAAGAAGCAGCTTTCTGGTTTACTACATTATCAACATGAAATCCAAAAAACCGAATGATGAATAAAGCAACATGATCACTTTTTTTTATTTTTGCATTTAGAGAGTGCATTTTACTTTTATATAATTTTGTAAAATTCGCTTAATTGTTACGACACAATGCAAAAATTCGTAACGGTCCTAAAATAGACTTAACTTCATTATGAAAATATACTTTTTTATTACAAAACCCCCCCATTTTGACATTTTCAATGATATTCACCCGATAAACATACATCTAAATAATAACGTCGACAGCACAACATCTGTTAACAATAGAGAATTCAATTATATTTCCACAAACACACACTCCAGTCAGGAATAATCGCAAACCTCAGCTCCCCAAGATTTCTAAATGTCTTTTTAATTTGACACAGATATCGCCCGAGGCTTCAGTTTACTGACATAATGTACTTGCATGTTTGCTCAAGATAAGCCGTGACTACATGATCCAAACACTGGCCCACGAGCGATTGAAGGGTCCGGCTGGATCCAGCATCCTCTCGCTGCGTCTCCTGTGCGTTATGCCTCAATAGTACTCCATTTCCCAGCCCCACACACGCACTAATGACTGTATTTATCTCATTAGGCTGGAGCGATCTAATACCGGCAGCTGGCATGCTAGCTCTGCCTTGCCCTTAAGCACTCTCATTAAAACCAGAGGGAGTCGTGGCCTGAATATCAATGTGCCGCAGTCCTGCTCAATCCATGTGAGCACAGCGCTGGTCATCACGCAACACAGAGCTCTACATCGCAGTACAATACTGGGTGAACCCATCCTTCTGAAAACTGACCGTGCTAACTACAGTATCCTCAGGAAACACTGTAAAAGCATAATAAATAACATGCAATCTCCTTAAAACAAGCATAAGGAATTAAGATTTCTTTCTGAACCAATTAGCTACTTATTGTTATAAAAGCAGCAGATAACACCAAGTTAAAATACAGCAATATTTTAACTTAAGCAGTGATTTTTTTTAATCTTCTAACGCCACTTTCAAGTGCGCCCAATAAGGTCTGATTTAAATCATAAGGCAATTGAGTTTTCAACTACGGAAGCTCATTTCCACCACATGTCCATGTCAGGGAAAGTCAACTTCATTACTAAATCAATCTTACGAGATGAAAGGCTGAAACTGAAAGTCATAATTATGAGATAAAAAGGCACTTAAGTAATCAAGAAGTCTAAATTATATTCTAAATCATAATTATGAGACATAAACTGTGATATAGCATAACATCGTTATAAGATGGAAAGTCAAGATGTTTACATATTAAATCATATCTACGAGATTAAAAGTAGCAATTCAATTAAGTCGTAATTTTGGCATGCAAATTGCTGAAATTGACAATGAAAATAATTATTATGACATGCATAATATCTTATATGTTTTAAGTTTTAAATTATGACAATTCAAAATGATGTGTTGTGAAAATACATCTCATAATTATGAGATAAATCAAAATTAAGTTGAAATTGACAGTCACAGTTCACATAAAATATATGTAATAATTATGTGATAAAAAGTCAAATGTATGAAAACATTTTCCATTCCATTTTAATTTTATGATTTCTCAGTTTTTACAACATTTTTCTTAAATATTCAAGTTTTTTAATCTTTTACTTTTCAAAAGAAAAACACTATAATGCTGCAATGAAACTGCAAAAAATTACTTTATTCCTTGCCATCTTTAATGTGTTCTCCTCCAAACCGTGTAACCTAAACCTCGATTCTTGACCCTAATAAGCTGCGAGCAGGACCATCAAAACTCTGGTTAAGCGAGACTAAGGACTAGCTACGCACTAGGTTTCCCGAGACTAGTTTGTAATTCAGCCCATGTGTCTTGAAAACCCAGCTGATGGCTCAATCTACCTAAAGCCCGAAGCGTTCAGGTGGATTCGATTGTCGTGGTAAATGCGAAACATGCCCTTGGAAGCTGATTACACTTCCAAGAGTTGTCAGCATAAGGTTGAGGTATGTAGCCCAAGGTAGCATACTAACAGTTTAATACGGTCTAAATTGAGTTTGCAAAGTGAATTAGCATTACTTTGGTTGTTAACCTGAGATTAAGATGGTCTATGTAGCTCTTGGGAGACTTAAAAATTGCAGTGGAAATTACTAGCTAACGTTAAGGGCAAAGACGGTGTGAAATGAGACAAAACGACATGAATGTTGATGAGAATCTTGTGCATGCACTGTAATTACAAATCTAAAACCCAATTACGCCATAATGTAGCCTACAATGCTGAAGCAGTCTTTGTAAAAAGGCTTTGTGCTGCCAGCTCTCGGTTTATCGATTGACTCGAGTTTACTGAGTGTTGCAATTTATCAGTCTAAACCGGAGGCTCATATTTTAGCAGACAAAACCTCAATTTTCACACAGACAGACGGGCTGATCCATGGGAACTGGGGACGTACTGCTAAGCTGATCATTATGTTTGCATATATTAATGCCGGCTTTTCCCTCGCCTGGTTTTTAAGGATCTTTCTAATTAGGTGAAACTGTCAGGAATGGATCGGTCTCTCTCTTTTAAGATTCTCCATCTCTGGTTCCTGTCTGATAAATGTTTTTTATGCCTTACAAAACCCCAAAAAAAAAAAAACACTGTATTATTTTACATTAAATATTTCCACATACTGTACACTGCTGTTCAAAGGTTTGAAGATTTAAATATTTTTGAAAGAGGTCTGTCATATTAACTTCAGCTGCATTAGTTTGATCAAAAATACAGTAAAACTGTAATATATTGAAATATTTTATTACAATTTAAAAGACCTGTTTTTCTATCTGAATATGTTTTAGAATGCAATACAAATTCCTTTGATCCAAAGCTGAATTTGTTTTATATTATAACTGTATATTATACAGTATATATCAACTCAGTATTAACAAAAGCCTCAAAACCTCCATTTACTTGGCAGAAAAGCAAGTTCCAAACAGGAATTAAATACTTCAATGCGTATATACCAATAAGAGAAAAAGCATTTTCCACTATGCTTCATTAAATGACTTTTAGGCGATTAACAAGGATAAACAGAGCACAACCGAGCGTACAAGAGATTTGAACAAGGAGAAATGAAGGAAAAAGGAAGCAATAAATTACATAGTGAGAAAGAGAGGTTTGATGGATTAAATACAGTAACTATAATTAGCCTCAAAAACACAGTATAAGGGGATTATCATGCTAATTCCAAACCAGCGGAAAACTGAACGATTAAGTAAAGCTATATTTCAAATACTCTTGAATCATTAGCAGCAACAGAACTCAAAACTAACAGAGCTAGCAGACAAACTGAAAATATTAAGCACAAAGCATTGACCACTGAAACAAAGTTACAGTTAAGCGTTCAAACTTCCGGCCAATCTGGCAACGCAAAAGTACTATGGTAAACACACCTTAAAAATGCCATACTACAGTTGTTTTTTGTAACTTTCATCACTAAAATCTCTACTTTAACATGTCACACTAACAGTAAAGTGTGGTTTTATACTAAATTTGGATGTTTTCTTCTAACCTCTAATGATTAGATATACAAGTATTACTTACATCGTATCATGGAGCAATTGTAATAGAAAATGTTTAAACAAGACGATCAATAAAAAGAGCAGTTTGCTCCAATTTATAAACCAAAATTTGGCTGGATGAGTGGCATTCTCTTTCTTATCATCGTTAAAGAGATTTACAAGATGGCAAACCACCACAGAAAACCAATATGCTCACACATCGCTCTTCTTATCAAAACAGTTGAAAGTTGTCAAACATTTTTTTCCCCCGGTGTCAGTGAGGTGATGAGCACATTTTCAGGCACAAGTCTTGTCATTCTGCCTTTTAAAATCATATATGCGTTATGTTTTACACAGCTGACCAAACTGTAAGTTCTCGCTACCGTTTTGAGTGGCATGTGTCCAAGCTGCAGATGGCGTCTTCCATAAAGCGCACATCAATCAAAACGGCCGGCGATTCGCTGGGAGAATGACACTTTGACTGTCGGTTTGACAGCACGCATCTGTCACTTCCTGCTAGACTCAAGCAACATCTCCGTATCTCATATTCAGATAGATGGTGTCTATGGACCTCTCACCGTGTGATATTCGTCCGAGCAAATTAATTTCCACCCATGGCGAGAAAATATTCTGAAGCAAAATTGTAAGCGATTTCTAAACATATAACACACACCAAAACACACAAACTAATTTCAACAAGAGATTTCAACAAATCTAGTGTTCAACTCCTAGTCATAACTTGACCACAGTTCAGTCTTTTTAGCACCTTTGAGATTGTTATTATTATTATTATTATTATTATTATTATTTTACAGTTATACAGCAGTTTTTTGTACAGTTAAGCTGCTATATTTATTAATTAATATTTAATTTAGATTTTTTTTTACAACGTTTTGTTTGTGTTTTTGGCATTTTCTAAGATCTATATTCGATGTTTTAATTATTTTATTATTTTAGTACATGAAGTTCAAATAAAATAAAATAAATTCTTTTGCAAATAACATTTCAGTTAATGTTCATTTACAGTAATGAAAAGGTTTACACAGTTTTAGTTAACTATAATAACCCTGCCCTTGTATTGCTTGCCTTATAGATATGAATTTTATACATATGATTTATGGATGTGAATTGAGGAGAGGGCGTGTAATGGTGAGCGGTCTTCACATAGTATGGTTTAAAAAACTTCCATAATAATTTGCCATAAAAAGTTGATGCTCCAATATTTTTGAGTGCGTTGAATCTCCACGAGGGGATTTTATTTCTTTATTCAGCACTTGCTAATATTAAAAAGGCGTGAAAGTAAAGGTTAATGTGATTTGACCACTTCCAGGCCAGGCGTGTCTCTGATGGGAAAGAGGCTGTTAACCTTTACCGTCAGAGCAGCATTCCCTGAGCCCGGGCCTGCTGGAGAGAAGTCCATCAATCACACAGCTGTCTCATAACGCCGCTCACAATGAACCAGAGCTGGAGATGGAAGACGAGGAGCAAGTGTCATGGGATACTGCTTGTGGTTTCCAGACTAAACCTTGACACACTCAATACAACAGTGTGCGCTTAAGCTGACACTCTCGCCGTCTGTCTAATACACAACTGAACAGCACAGAGCAGCTATGAGAAGAGATTTTTTACAGATTCTGAAAATTCACACTCACTAAAAACACACTGATTTCTACATTAAGCACACTGGTATTAGTAGCCCACTTTTTATTATTTTCTTTTATAATATTTTATATATAGCATTTGAGGTATTATGCACAACATATATTAATTGCACAAACGAATAATATATAAGTAATCATAATAATATAATAATAACACAACAATATAATAATAATAATAACACAAATATATATATATATATATATATATATATATTTATATATATATTATTATAATATATATATATATATATATATATATATATATATATATATATATATATATATATATATATATATATATATATATATATATATATATATATATATTTTTTTATATAATAGGTTTATAGTACTGTGTCTATGAAAACAGACAAAAAGGTTACACTACAACATATTTGGGTTGTGAGGAAAAGATTGAAAATCATCGTGTGACAGCACGAGTATCACTGTGGTAGGGGATTGTTTTCAATCTTTTCTTCAGTTTTAAGCACCGTGCCTGTTTTACATTTAATGCAAGTCAGCAACAAGCTGTTGCTTGCTTTTAGTTCGATCGAGTTTCCCCTTTTTCCTTCGATTTTAAATAGCTTAGTTAAAAAGACACATGCTCACTTTTAAATTAGCCGCGATTTCTTTCAGTAGCTTGAAATGAACTCAAGCAATTGATGAAACATTTGACGATGGACGGCATACACCTTTATGTAAAATAATTAAACAATTACAGTTTGAATAACACAAAAATCTGCAAAAAAAGTCGAACCAAATAAATGAGGAACTTGTTTTGTTTTGTTTTTATATTGATGGCAGAAGTCAACAGGCTTTAAAATCAAAGATATTTTAACAGCTGCTTTTGCATTTCGTTTTGAAACTCTTCCGTCATCGTCTTGTCTTTTTCACCTCACTCTTGTCAGTCTTGTCACTCTTTTCATTTATTTATAAAATGACAATTACATTATATATGTATATTACATTAGATTAAATTATTTACAGTGCATTAGTTTTTTAGACTTTTATCATTCTTTCTTGCACTTTTTGAAGCTTGACAGCACCTGCTCACCATCTTATCAAAGCAAATACAAGCGGAAAGTTTGTCGGCATTTTACAAAAGTTTTCTATATATAAAGCGACTAGGTTTCGGCTTAAACTGCCACCTTGAGTTGTTAAAATACACACAGGCAGGTTTAATACCTGTGGTAGACAACTTGGCTTAAGCGTGAAAAAAGTTTGAGAGACACACACACACACACCGTGTCGGGACTTGTGAAGTTTGAAGACACAGATGAACTTACAAATGAACCCTCACAAACAAACACGCAAAGGAGGGCCTGCCACGAGCGATTAAGTATGCAAAAGCTCATTAATATTCATAAGTCTCTGCGCCTTCTCTGCTAATATGAATATGTGTTTTTAGTCCACAACGCCTGACTGACAGAACACATCGGCATGAATAAATGAGGAAATCACTGCAGAATGGGGTTCAATTTTAGAAACAGATTTCAGTAATTAGCCTCTCGCGGGCTGCACTGAGCGATTGTGTTAACAGCTTCATATGTTCCCACTCAGACGGGAAATAAAACGTGATGTGTCCATCCCGCACCCCGCTGAAGCACGTGCGCCATGCTAAATATAAACTAGAACTCAAGATGTCAATAAACAGATATGGAATCCATTATAAACGTCATTGTGTGATTATATGTGCTCCAAATGTCATAACCGTGCACTTTGTGTGAAGGCAGTTAAACACAGTAGCTACTATTGACTACTTACAACGCACATCATTCCTCTGCAAATCAGCTCCTAAAGGTGAAGTCTGTCATTTCTTTCATGTGAAAATATACTCCGTGAACCTAGTTTATTGTTCATTGGCTATATTAAGTATGCTATTAATTTGATTTATCTCCCCAAAAGAGTGAGGAACAATCAATACATTTAGAGCGGTCCCTCAGAAAGGACAGACAACAGGGAGAACACATAAGTAAACAGCGGCGGTGCTTTTGGAAGATGATTTCAGATTTTAATGAAAACTTGTGCAGTTTCTTCTCAACTGGTAACAACTACTGACGTGAAATGATTGATTACAATTAACTGCATCCAAAATAAAGGGTTGTGTTAATATATGAGCACTGTGTAATGTATTATAATATATTATGCACTTATAAATACAAGTATATGCATGTATATTTTTAAGAAAAATATGTTTATATATATATACATATATATATATATATATATATATATATATATATATATATATATATATATATATATATATATATATATATATATATATATATATATATACATATATATATATATATATATATATATATATATATATATATATATATATATATATATATATATATATATATATATATATATATATATATATATATATATATATATATATATATATATATTATATATATATATATATTATATTTTTTATTTATATATTACTTTTTTCAAGCTACTTTCATACTGTACTGTATTCAAATCTTATCGCTAAAAATAAGTTTCAATTTTCCCTCTCAGGTAGGATTTTTTTTTGTAGCTTTTTCACATTCTCTAGCCGCATAATACAAACATTTTAGGGTGATCCAACCCTTTAATATTAGAATTGTG
This sequence comes from Puntigrus tetrazona, assembly GCF_018831695.1. NCBI lineage: Eukaryota > Metazoa > Chordata > Actinopteri > Cypriniformes > Cyprinidae > Puntigrus > Puntigrus tetrazona. The sequence continues at coordinate 4,803,657 of NC_056699.1, forward strand.
TATGTATGATGTCACTGTGGGATTATGTAAAATAGCGAAGTGGTTATATGAACCAGTTCACTGAAACAAACTGTCCCAAAGAACCAGTCTGTAGAAAAGATTTCCCATAACTGCTACTTCTCCTTTAAAATCAAACAGCCCAATTTTTATATTTCTGTCACAGTAAATACTTTTAATTACTACTTGTGTCACCCAAAAATTCTCTTAAAACTTAGTTACTGCCTTAGCAAATACTAAAAATGTTTTCAGGCCAAAAAAAAGACCACATGAGGGGTAATTACCCCACTAAAAATGTCTTCAGGAAATGTAAAATCTAATGTATTTGCTGAAATATTGAAGACATTTCTGTATTGGATTGTCAGTCGCTAACACTTGTTTTCACAAGGTGGTAAGTATTAGCCGTTTTATAGGCCGTGTAACTCTAAGTCACTGTAATTGAAGCCACGATTGAATGTTTCTCTACGGAGTCATAAAAAACTGAGAACGGCACTCGCTGCCATTACAGTACAGAATCACAAACCCAAATGATCTTTGAAAGAATAGAAAGCAAACCAAATACAATTTAAATAACGTATAACTTTTTCCAAAAAAGCTACAACTTCAATAACGCAAAACTGTAGGAGGAAGAACATTCACAACATGTCAAGAGCGCAGCAGGAGAGCGCTGACTTTCTTCAAAATCATCCGGGGATTAAACAGAGCCAAATGCTAAATTTAAGTAAATTAAAGAATCATCTCCATTTCAGATTACTGTCAAAGCCATCTGCTCACTCATAAACAAACACTATGAGCGTGTTTATAGCGACACTAGTATGTGTCTAACTGCTGTTGGCTTAGGAATGCAAGATGAGGGTTGGTGTGTAATCTCGATGTGCAACACGACTCTCTTATGATGCATTCTGGGTAGTGGAAGTACAGGCGTGCTAATTGGCTTGATGCCGCTTTGGATTTGTTGGTTTAGATTCTGGAACGTTACACGGAATCGAGGTGGACGGATCGGAAAGCAGCAGACGTGTGTGTTTTATATCGGAGCCGAGTGTGGGGTAGCATGACACGCCAGAGAATGGTGTCAAGATGTGGGTTCAGTGTCAAAATAACCACATGTGAGGGTTTTAGTTATTTGATGATTGTGCAAGGCTGAATTTGCATGCTTAAAAGGATGAATTCTGTAGTTCATGTATTTGTGACTATCGCAAATATGTTGTTATATGTGTGTATATACACACACACACACACACACACACACACGCACACACACAAACACACATAAAAAGAATATTTAGAATATTTAGTGAGATATATATACATTCATACATACATAATAACACACACACACAATCATTTATACGTATATATATATATATATATATATATATATATATATATATATATATATTTTTTTTTTTTTTTTTTTTTTTTTTTGTTAGTTAGTTAGCTGTATTTTGTGTCATTTTTTTACTTAATCAAAATAACTCAACTGCAGTTTATTTAAGATTTACATGAATGCACAATTAAAAAGCATGATTTTTGAAAATTGCTATATGATATATGTATGAGTACTGTATATATATATATATATTCTGTATATATAAATACACACATACAGTACATATGTACATATATACACACACATATATATACATACACATTTTATACATTATATATTTGTATATACTTAAAATAAATAAAATGCATAATCCTATTATTATAATTAAAGTAATGTATTAATAAAAATACAAAATTTGGTCTATTTTACACCTGCTGGTTGCAAACTGTATATCTAGTTGTTTAGACTGTTATGTGTTAGATATATTCAGAAGGAATGCAGCCAAAACCTCCATTATTATACACTTATCCCCAACAGAAACTTAAATAATAAAGAAAGCTTTAATCATTGTTTCACTGACGCCTTGCTTATGCAGTAAAGTGCCTCTAATTGTGAAAACACTGAAAGACAAGTGAATCGAAAGATATCACGGCGGGCAGCCAAAACACGAAGCTCCAAAAAATCTGACGCTCTATTGTTGTCACGTTGAAAGCAGCCCACAAATCCATCTTTAAGTGCGGCCCATACAAACAACACATCTGTCTTCAAAACCACACGATAAACACAACACTTTCACCCCCAAAAGAAAAGAAACGAGAATCACCCGTTTGTTCTGCTGCAAAGTAAAAAAAAAAAAAACGAACCATGAATCACGCTCTCACATGTTTATAATTTGCCTTTTTTCACAAGATGATGAAAAGCACCCGTGAAGACTTTACAATTAGATTAAATTGCACCATAACACAATGGCTAATTAAGTCATTTTTCAAATTCAATAAGGAAGCAGATTGGAAAGCAGAGATGCGATACGAGTTGTCTGGCAAATGCCCTCAATGAATACGTCCAAGCTGTTCGGCTGACTGCTATTTGGCCACGAGTTTGAATTTCTGGGAATTTCATCAGCGTTACAGAGCGGGGAACAGTAAAACCCTTTCACACGACTCGTGATTTCAACGCGTCCCTCAACACAACTGCCATTCTGACCGCCGTTCGAAACGAGTTACAGTCACGGAAGGACGACTTCACAATGTAGCTATGCGGTGTAGACGGCAAATGCTGGAAATAGCATGCAAAACGAACCAAACATTTCGTCAAAAAATTAAATTATGTGCTTTTTACACGGTGATCAAATGCTTGCCGGTGCGCGAGATCGGGTCGCAGCTCGCAAATGGAAATCAAATAGTATGTGCGCACAATTTCCCGACGACTTTTTACGTTAGCGGTGACAAAATGCTGAAATTCTCTAAAGCTGGCAAAGATAAAAATCACAAAAAATCTGATTAAAATGGCGTTTTGCACGCAAAGGCAGGAATGTTGATAATCAAAGCTGGAAAAAACGCGGGTCGGTCCTCTCAGAGGAGACACGGAAGCTTTATTTTACAGTTCAGAGACACATACGCTGTCATTCAATCATCTTTTATCTCATGTGAAGAGTTCTCATGTCCGCCAAGAAAAAAAAAAAAAAAAAAAAAAAAGAGAGATTAAGCATGAACCCCGAATATAAAACAGTCAAACACAAGCCTGTCGATCTCTTTTAAAGACATGCATATCACTGTATGTCTGTCATCTCATCTGTCTCTGCCTATATTTATAAAATCACACAAAGACAGCATATAGTTAGTTCACTTTTCTTGTCCTCAATTACCATGGTGCTGTAATTATAGAAGGCCTCCATGTGCAGCTACATCAGGAGGCCCTTTCGCGGGATCATCAATCAAAACTATGTATATCAATGGACTATATATCAACGGATCAGCGCTACTTTAGTTCTACATGACTATTTCCTTACTTCTTTTGGACTATTAAACATCAGATTCCTTCATTACAGAAGACCCTGAAAGGTCCTTTGTTTCACGATATGGCTCCTTTAAGAGCTGCAAGATAGCTTCCGAGCATTTTACAGGAAATCATTTGGCGCATTTCTATCGTGAAGATTTCTTTTTCTGCTTGATTGAAACTGTGATGCGTGCGCGAGAGAGAATTTCTGGCTTTCAGACTCGTACCTCAACAATCCAAATCCTTTTTTCTTTGTCTTTTTCTCAGGGTCGTCAGACTCGTCCTTCTTTTTGCTCTTTTTCTCTTTCTTCTTTTTGGTTTTCTTTTTCTTGACCTTCTTCTCATCATCCAGATCCTGTCGAGAGGAGCTGCTGGCAGGCGTGTCTCTTCCGGAGTCTTCCTCAGAGTCATCTGTTGGTGAAGAACAAAGAACCAGACGTGAGCAAACACCTAATGAGATCTGATCATAAGGAAGAAAAAAAACAACAATCCACAAAACACTCTTATTTGTCAGTAAATGATGAAGAAATTATTTCTTTACGTTATTTTCAACAGTCATAAAAGGATATATGTAAACATTCACAATCAGTCCTACATAGATAAATAAATTAAATGTAAAAAAAATTTAAATAAATAAAAAATAAATAAAAAAAAATATATATATATATATATATATATATATATATATATATATATATATATATATATATATATATATATATATATATATACACACACACACACATTTTTATTGAAATTATTTACTCATTACAATATTATTTAATTATATTATTGTTAAAGTTTTATTTTTTTGTGTAATTCAAGAGTTTTGTTAAGTATAAATACATTGTGGCAGTATTTTTTGGTTTTATTTTGTGGTTTCATTTTATAATTGTATTTGTCTTTCCTTTAGGTGTGACGTGGCCTGAACCTGTTTTGGTGTTATTTGCCCTCCTGTTGCATCAGGTGGGTTGTTACTAAGTTGATATCCATAGACCATTCATCTAGCCCCTCTGCTAAGGGTGCAGAAAGCTTGACATTAATTCATGACACCTTATAGGCTCTAATGGAGGACATATCTGGCTAGTGCCGAAGGTCTGTCTCCATTTCTCATTTAGAAGAGGTCTTCAGTGTCAATGGGAAAGAGCAGGGCTGATACGTGCCCTTGAATGTGCCGACTTGCAGCTGGAGGTTCACACAAAAATCACAGATTCCTGTATTTGCTGATTCACTCCTCACTGGCTCACGAAGCTCAACGAGTCAGAGAGTCAAATTCATCTCTCAAATGAGCTACTAAAAGTGAAGGAGCTTCACTGGCACCCAACCGCTCAGAGAGATCGCTCTGAACTTTAAAAGAGATTTAAAGTCAACATGAAACTGCATTTGCAAACCATTTTACACAATGTGACATTTCCTAAACTCAACAGTTCAACTTATAAGAGGGAGTAAATTACAATTACAGGTCGAATTGAACTTTCATAATGCATCAGCATGTGTAAGAAACTGAATACATTTCTAAATGCGTGTTAAGACTTATAAACGTATGTCATGTTTGAGGAGAGTAATGAATGTTAAAGGCCCAGATGCAGTTTTGGCGAAGCGGGAAGCAGTGGTATGCAGTTGTAACCGTTAGCACATGTTTGGCAAAACTCATGACAATCTCGCTACTGTGCTCAGCAACATGTATTTACCCCTATGCACCACACACACACTTCTCATTAATGTACTTTGTCTGTGGTGAGCAATAACTGCAGAAAACCACTGAAGGGCTTCTGTTTAAATTACAACACATTTATAGAGTAATACTTACAATTGACACATTATATATACACACACACACACACACACACACACACATATATAAACATACATAGAAAATAAAAGATTTGTTATGTAGCATTAGACATAAAAAAATATTGGTGCATATTTCTTGTTGGTTGCAATGATCAGTTAATTTAAACTGTAACAAACATTATGTATTGTTAATAATGTATCAATTACCTGAATAAATGTATAAATGTATTAAACTGGAATTATTTAAAAAGTACACTATTTACATAATTACATATTATTAAAATATTAATAAATATGAATCAATTACTACATTATTTAAAAAAAACATTTCTTTTTTAGAATCATTTGAATAAATCACACAAGGTAAAATGTAAAACACATTGATAAATCATATTCATTTGTTTTTAAATAACATTATGTTATGTTAACACACACACACACACACACACACACACACACACATATATATATATATATATATATATATATATATATATATATATATAAACATTTATATAAATAAAATAAATATTTAAAATGAAATTAAACTAAACTCTTTCAGTTAGTTGTCAATAAAAAAGGTCTAAATTAAAGTACTAAAATTACAAAAAAATTAAAATGAACTAAAATACATACACACACACACACACACACACACACACACACACACACACACAGAAAATTACAATTAAAATTTTTTAACCTGAAATAAAATGTCAATTAAAACACAAAATATCAAAATAAAAGCTAATTCAAACTAATAATAAATACTGTATATAGTTTAAATATAAAAAAACTATTACACTCAATCTGTTATATTTACACATATTTGACATTATTTTAGTTATATAAGAACTCACCATCCTCAGGTTCAGAAGGCCCCTCGTAGGACTTGTCGATGGCGTATCGGAAGCTGAGGTTGCATGCTCGGCCTCTCACCATGTGTGTTCGTGGACGGTGGAAGGGAACCTGGTCCTTACCCACCTCCTCCATCGCTGTCTGGAGACTCTCCAGAGAACTGGACTTCTGCAGACCCAACCTGGGTCCCAGCACCGTCCCGTTAGAGGAGGGGGGTTCTGAGACGGGGACATGGAGGGATGTCAATGATGGGAGGATGGAGGATGTTAATGAAAGGTGAAGCTTTGAAAATCAGGGCAAGATTAGAAACACTGCATAGAGGGTCCTGCTGAAAAGACCAGCACCATCAAATACCATGCAATGGCAAATCAGCCTGGACCATCAAGATCCCCACCGGTTTGAGCCGATCTTTTCAACAGGGTTGTGAATTGAAAATGCAACAGTTGTTTGGTGGACTGAGCTGAAAGTGTAATGGATTTGGACGCTTTCATAGAACAGACAGAGATGAAATATGTAAAGACGGCTGTAGGACGGAGGGTGGATGATGAAACCTCACCAGATGTGCAGGAATACTAAACAGAAAAAAAATAGTAGTAGTAGTCCAGGGGTGAGGAGCATTAAATGAAGTAGTAAGAGATGAAGAACAACTGTGATTGTATAAGCTGTGCAAACCAATGAGAACAACGACACCAGGACCAGGAGGAGGAGGTGAGGGACTACAACAAGCACAAACAACAGAAGAGAATGGAGGAATAGCACAAATCCAAGGGCTCCAAACACTAAAAGGGCAAAAGAAAGTCAGGGAGATGAAGAAAAAAAAAAGTGCTTGGTGCTTGAGAGGTAAAAAGTGGCATGCAGGAAAGAGCACATCGTGATTTAAACGGACGCTTCAGCCAAAAACTAAAACTCTGTCATCGTTTACTCACTTTCATGTCGCTCCAATGAACACAAATGGAGAAGTTAAAAAATTTCCCCTTTTATGTTTCTCAGGGTTGAAAAGGAGCGAGGTTGAGTAAACGATGACAGAGTTTTCACTTTTGGCTCGCGTATCCATTTAAGAAATACTTTTGTTTCCAAACTAGCAGTGAAGATGTGTATACAACAGACTAAATCAGTAATCCACTGAAGGACACACGTCGGTTTACTACAGCTAAAGAGAGTTCGGAGACAAAATATAAACAAGCTGATCTGTGGTAAAATCACTGTAAACATTTCACAATTTTTTTGCAAACCATACGCAGCAACAAAATGATAAAAGACACAAATGTTTTTAAATGTTTTCACCAAACTGAGACGGATGTAATCTTAGAAAAATATTTCTACTTATATTTTTTCTAAATATTTAAATTTACTATATGCTTATTGTCAATTTAATAATAATGTAATAATATCATCTGCAACATAGTAAAAATTAAGTATGATGTTCATAAGTCAGTAATAATGCGGCTTTAAAATGAAAAAAAAAAAGGAACATTTTCTGATTACTTTTAATATTGAACAGTTGTGCTGCCTAATAATTTTGTAGATACACTGATTTATATTTATTAGTTTAATTTCAGAATTCTCCGAATAAGTTCAAAAGAATGTAAATTAAAATAGACAATTTGTAAAATGATAAATATCTTTACGGTCACTTACCAATTTAACAGACCTTTTCTGAAAATGATAATTGTTTATTTTTTAATTCAAAATGACCCCCAAACACTGAACAATAGTGCATTTACAATTTAAACCCAAATCTGACTGCAGTAAATTCTGCCTTTATAATCATATCAATTTAATTACCGACTAAATTTGTCAAAAAATAAACAAACTGGGATCCGTGACTGGTCATAATGCATATATTATACATCTGTTTGACCTCCACGAAATGCAGCTGGAATCGGTGGGATCTAAGCAGTGAAATGTTTAAAACGTAGCGTTCATTTCCACAGCGACACACGACACAGATGGCCCTCTCTGGGACGCTTACATAAAATCAGTCTAAACCAGCACAACATGGCTGCTCTCAACCTGAATCAACAGCAAACTACAGACGAGCGAGAAGCAGAGACGGGAAAGTCATTTGAACGACTTCTTAGGAAATAAACCGGTAATTGGCGAAGTCTCTCCGGCAGACAGATACCTGTACGCTGCCATTATCACGAAAAGGGAAAATAATGAGACGAAGAGCAAAACAAACAAATCAGCAGAAGCAGCGCTGCAGGGCCGAACGCTAACTGGGCGACTGCCATACGGCTCCTGGAAGAAGAGGAAGAGAGATGAATTGGAGGATGTTGAACTGTGAACTAAAGCGTCGCGGAGCCCGTGAGCAACGCAGGCACTATGAGCGGTCTTCATTTGGACGAGAGGGGCCACAGGAAAATGTAGGTGTGTTGGAAGAAAGCCAGCGAGAGAGAGAGAGCCCTGCCTCCAGCATCTTTCATCTATCCTCTTAATGGACATGTTCTCCTCTCCTGTGGACCGAGACTTGGCTCTTCATTGTACTGACTACACACACACACACACACACAAACATACTCATACCTCACTTTGTTTGCAAGAAGGAGAGTTGTACTTCACTAATTTGCGCACAGAAACAACGAAAGTAGTTGAAATGAAATCAAAATGGACTTGGTTTACTTTCTTAACTCTCTTTATGCCCGTTTCGACTGCGATTGTAGGAACTGCGACATAAAGTGTGGCTAAAAGTAGTTTAAGAACAACTATTTAACTTTTTTTATGCAAAAATCAATTCTTCTGACGGCATTTACCGCAGCTGACAGGAACAATTTAATGGGTATGTGCACTCTTGAGAGTCGTGGGAAGTCATATTTGGTTATAAATGGTGTTAGCAATGGGTGTCATTGTAATTGATATATTTTGTGTTTTATAATTAAAAATAAGAAATAAGAAATAAGTCTCAGCTAGCAGGCTCAGTGCTGATAAACGATTAATTGCATCCAATTTTATTTTTTTGTTTATACATAAATACACACACATGCATGTATACATTTCAGAATT
>NC_056699.1:4817633-4845133 GCF_018831695.1 Puntigrus tetrazona
TTTTCTACTAAACTGTTAAGGAGAAAAATATAATTCTAGTTCTACATATTCTGATAAAACCACATTTGGATGGTGTGCTGCACTTCTGCATAAAAGTAAAGGTAAATGGCCTGAAAGCAATCAGCAAATGAGAAATTAAGAGCATTTTTACATGAACTCCTGCCCAGAAAAACACATACAGCTGCTAATGATGCTACTGGCAGAATAAAGCTCTTTCACAGAGACTCGAACCGAGCCAAAACTCTGAACCCCAAACACTAGCCTCCAGAACTCCAGCCAAACCTTTCATAGGGACCATGCTTGACTGAGAAAAACCTTTGTCTTTCAACGTTTCGCAATATCAGAGGAAAACGTTAGCCAGGCTGAAATTACGTGCCTTGAGGATAAGAAAAGTGGACCCTAGGGTGATGGATAGATTACTTTAAAGAATGTTTGGAAATTAAGATTGATAAATATGTTGGCTATTTTTGTATTTGGATGTAAATGACCTGTATTACGCTAACGGCCGTTAATGCTAGAGTAAATATCTGAAACTGATCCCACGTTCGGTCACATTAGTTATGACTCCAAAACCCTCCAAAAACAATTACATTGATGGAAATCGTTGCTGAAACTTGCATACATTATACAGCTTTGTAAGTTTAGCCTCAAAACAGAACATTTGAAAAAATTTAGTTTAAGCAAAGTATAAGCAATCGCATATATGCATCAGAGTTTGTTAAACTGGTCAGATTGATCAATATATTCCCATATGGAATATAATTTTTTCCTTTTAGTAAATGATATATATATATATATATATATATATATATATATATATATATATATATATATAAAAATAAATAAATATATATATATATATATATATATATATATATATATATATATATATATATATATATATATATATATATATATATATATATATATATATATAAACAAAAGGACAAAAAGTAATGAAAAACTGAAGCAAAGGCCACAAGACCTATACAGAAAAATTGAAAGAGTAACTTAAAGAACAAAACAAAAAAGCAAGAGAGAGAGAGAGAGAAAGAGAGAGAGAGATAAAGAAATAAATAGAGGGGAAAAGGTCTGGATGGAGGATAAAAGATGGCAGCAAAGCACGACACTATGAGATGTGTGTAATGAAAACCAATCAGCTTTCAGCAGTGAGGAGATTAGCGCAGTGGCAGTGGAGCTGAAGCCAATACTCCACCCTAATGAAATGTAATTGGAAACGGGCAAAAACTTCCCATTGTGGAGCACTGAAATATCCCTCATGTTTCTGAAGGTGGTGGAAAAGAGAGAGGACAAGTTATCGGGGTCATCCGTGGCTAATACTGGGAAATGTGTAGCTATAGGGCTTTATTTTGCACTGAAGGCAATCGGTTTCCACTGTGTTCAGATAAACAGACCAAAATCTTTAAAAAGGTCTTCTAGGTCTCAGTATAACCTTTAATCTTTGTCTATAAAGCTTTAGCGCAAAATATTTCACCTCAAAAACCTGTGTCTTATTACACAGTCCAAGTTAACCAAGCGTTAAATGCACTGAAATAGCACTTCTTTGCATTTAAATGAAGTCACTGCCAGCAGAGTCTGTACAGTCCCAATATAGTAAACTAAATGCAATTTTGTACCGGTCAAAATGCATGCAGCCCACAAGATGTAGTTTATTTTATCTGGAGACTATTTTGTAGGTAGTTTCTGGTAAATGTGGTGCACTGTACCTAAATCCATGCTCTTGGAGGACTTGCTGGCGGGGTATTCTGGGACTTTCTGTCGCGGAGGGTACTGTTGGTAGGTGGGTTTGTAGGAAACGGGCTCCAGTTCGCCCCTGCAAGACACAGATTATGCGACGTTTGCTTGATCAAATATCTAAAAAAAAAAATCTTACAATGCAGCACTATTATCAAGCATATATGCTATACAAGCATAAAAACACATACACTACCTCTCAAATGTTTGGGAGTAAAATACTTCAGATTAAAATATTTTATATTGACCAAAGCGGCATTAATATGCTCAAAAATACAGTAAAAACTGTAACAATGTGATATATTATTACAGTTTACAAGCTTTCTGTTAATGTAATGTAATATTTGACACTGCGGCAAAATCATGTGAGTCAAATGGACAGTTTTATGCATCACAGAGATGCTACTATTTGAAAATATGAGGGTGCAAAAAATCTAAATACTAAGAAAATGACATTTAAAGTTATCCAAATGATGTTCTTTGCAATGCATATCATTAATCAAAAAATAGGTTTTGATATATTTACGGTAGGAAATTTACAAGAGATCTTCATGGAACATGATCCTAATATCTTAATGATTTTTGGCATGAAAGAAAAATCAGTAATTTGTTGGCTATTGCTACGAATACACCCATGCAACAGGTTTTGTGCTCCAGGGTCAAATATGTTGATGCAAAGCTGAATGTTCCGCAACATTACTCAAACATTGTGACGTGCTGATTAGGTGCTCAAGAAACATTTTATATTAATATCAATGTTGAAAACGGTTGTGCTGCTTTAGTTATTTGAAACTGAAACTTTTGTAACATTAGAAACATTTTTTTAATCTATTAAAAAATCTTTTGAACAGCAGTGTGACAAAAATTGGACAACATTTAATATGTAACAACATACATTGAACTATTTATTGATACGTTTTAGTGCTTTTAAGTATTTTCAACCAGCATTGATTTTATTCATGTCTACCTACATTGTAAATTAATCTTGTTTTATAAGCTTTTCTTAATAAATATGCAACTAAGTGTTAAAAAAAACTTGTTTCACTGAATAGTTGATGGTCCAACTAGATAATGGCATTAATAATGCTTCTGCATGGTGTCCTTGTTTTCAAATCTTTGAAATAAGGCTCCAGGATGCAATGCTGAGCACTGATCAAACCACTAGATTATTTGCTTTCACAATAAGTGCTCTCAAAGAAAGCCACTGAACTGTGGCTGTTATCTCTGACTTTACTCTTTGAGCGCTATAACTAACCGATTTTGTTGGTGTTTGTGTGGATGGTTTGTTTCCAGCAGGTCCAGATCAGAAGGTGGAGGGGGGAAATCGTCTTCATCGTAATCTTCCTCCGGCAGTTCCTGTGGTCCTCCAGGGGGTCTGTAAAGAGCTGTTTAGAAATATGAGCTTTTAATGTAATATGCTATTGTTAAAGCTGATGTTTGCCACACAAAGCCTTTGTATGCCTTCAGAAGGCTTATTGTTTTAGCTCAACTTTTTAAGTTGTCTTCTATTGTACAGGCTTTTCACTTTTCAGAAGTTATACAGGTTTGAAAGCAAGTCATTCCTTTTATTATGAGGAATAAGACACACTTGACCACGCTCACTGAGTTTTGAATCATCTAACATGTGAGAAATACATTGAGACCTTTTCAATGACCACACAACGTTCTGATCAATGTTAGCAGCACTAGTCTGAAATACCTCCATTACAACTCAATTTTCTGCACTACTGTCCCCGTTTCTTCCACCATTTAGCCATATATTGTAAAGCGGCACCAGAATGACTGTGTCATATACATGCAGTAACATGAAATATTAATGCTGGTGCTAGCAACAACATGCCATTAAAACGACACTTCATTAAAACTCATCAAAATCACACTTGTACGGCGAGTTTGGCGTTTTCAGATTTGACCAAATCTAACTGCAGCGAGCGCGGAAAGCAATCTGAATTTAAAATGAGACGTGTGTAAATATCACATCGCTCTTTGTGCGACTAAAGTACAGTCACATGCTTTGACGGACAAGAGACGCTAATCAGTAAACAATGGTTTCCCAAAAACACGGAAAAAGCCTTTTGTGTTGGCACGGGCAACTCTCTGGAGAGCGGCGGGAAAAGAATAGTGTGAATTTAAAACAGTTTGTTATCCGTTCTCGAGCGCTCGGCACAATTGCGAGTATGCTAATAAGGCCCACTTAGAATCCATTTCATCAGCTTAATGATTTCAAGGTCAGGCCGCGTTGCATAAAAGCGGAAGCGAATGTAGGAAAAATACCGTCATTGGCTTTTCCATCCGTATTGATGAGATGGGCAGAATTCCAACTTGTATAAGTCGAAAAAGCTAATGGAAAGCTATACGCTGGCGTGGAAAATGAGGCGGTACAGACAAATAACTCATTTTGTCCCCTTACAGAGAAGCAAAGCACTTCACATGGTGTTGATGATGAACGGACATGCCTGCTTTCTTTTTTTGGAACACTGATCAATTTCATTTCTGTCTTTAACACTGAGAGAATTCAGATGAAAGCACTTAACATTATATAAAAGCAATTGCAAGGCGTGCATTTAGAATGTAGTCAACAAGTGAAGATGTATTCAGACAGAGCATGATTTGGCGACTACCAGTGGAATCCGCCACATGATCCAATTGGATTCTGGAGATGACTATGAAGCAGGAATTAACAGTACAGCAACTTTAAGTCACGACCTAAAGAAACTGAATCAGTGTCAGTGTGTACTTACCAGGAGCAGCCTCGTACGTGCGGATGGTTTCTGTGGAGGGTGGTGCCGAGCTGTTGGTGTGGTTGCTGTTCGGACGAAGATGAACAGGAGAGTCGTTTCTGGTGACAGTTTGACTGCTTTCAGGATTTTCCTAAAATGGGGGGTTAAAAAAGTAGAGAATTATTTCACTAACCAAAAAAAGGCAATAAGATGGAAGATGCTGATTGGGTGAAAATGTCTTATTGAATATGAGCATGTTGCTCATCTTCTATATTGGGTTCATGCTGTTGGGATGCCAACATTTGGAGCATTCACCATGCGGGACAGAAGACAAGCTCGTACACCCAGAAATAATCATTCTTTTGGGATTTGCTTACCCTCAACCTTTTTCTGCACGCCCACTCCTCCATAAAACAGATATAGAAATTTACAATCAAGTGTATTCAAATATGGAGTTTGAAGACATATTGTTGTCAAAAGTGGTGCAACACATCTGCATGCTTCATATCTGAATGTAAAACTCATAATAGGAATGCTTTAAATGACAATAAAGACATGAATAACATTTCAAAAGGTATGTTTCAAACTAATACTGTTTCTATTCAACAAAGAATCCAGAAAAATCTAAATAAAATCATGGTTTCCACCAAAGTATGATGCAGCATAACTAATCAGTGTTTCTAAAGCAGCAAATCAACACATTAGAATGATTTCAATGGGATCATGTGACACCGCAGCCTATAGCAGAAAACCTTTTTTTTGTAATAATATTTCACAATATTACTGTATTTTTTAATCAAATAAAGGCATTGAGACTCGTTTTGGAAGCAAAACAGTAGATGCTAAGAAAGAAATTCTCTGAGAGAACAGAATACATTGGGGGGGAAAAAAAACTGTTGAACTTGAACTGTACATGACAAAAGGATAAAAGCAACCATATGACATAGTTAGAAATTTTCATAAGCCCAAGGCAATCCCGTCAGACAGTACTAGTCGAGACGGTCCCGGAAACATGCGTCAATATGAAGACGTGAGGCCACCGAATGATGCATCCTGATGGATTCTTCTCAGAAGACAAAGAAGCTACAGCTGTCACCGTCTGGGCGTCTACAACCCAGAGGAGGAACGCCGCAGACTTTATACTGTCATACAAAGCACATGCTACACACACAAACACGCTACTCACGGCAACAAAAAAGCCCAGACTGACTGGACGGACATGAAAGGTATTAGGATATCACCATATCAAAGTGTGCTTAAATGCATTCACACCATACTATTCCGCATGGCGGGGAAAAACAGATGAAAGCCTCGTTCTTTTGTTCCGATGTTAAGCCTCAGTTGGAGGACAGTCATTAGTGGGGATGATGGCTCTTTACATGTGGAAACGTCATTCTTGTCATCTGCCTCCTGCTCGCTGTCTCTCCAGACTCACGGGAATCATCAATGGACCGAAGGACTGATTCTCAGGTTTTCTTTCTCCTCAGAGATTACGTTCTCGTGAAAAAATGACTCTAAAACCCCTTTCGCTGAGCCTGAGCAACACTTTTTTCAGTCTTTCACTCTGATCAGTGACTTGACGACGGTAAACGTGTTGTATGCATGTGTCTAACGCACATAAATTGAGAGCTGGCAGGAAGATATCAAAAGGTACTCGAAGAAGAATGGGACAGCGACTGCTAGAATCCAGACGGAGGAAAACTAAAAATGAAAAGTCAATTTAAACAGTCGATATTATTGATTTACGTGTTCACCTCCCACTGACTTCAACCGCCGCATCGTCCTTATTAGTGGGGCTTGTTAAGGAATGGATCACTATTACTATTACACTGATTTGAACAAACTGCTGACCACTAATCTTTGCTGCAGAAAACATGGAGTATTATTTCTTAAATGCACATGATGTCTCAGATGTAGGATTCTTTAAAGAAAACAACACACACACACACAAAAACCCCCCTAGCAACCCTCCAGAACACCCTAGCAACGACACTGTAATGACAAAATCTTAGCAACCATACAGAAACAATCCAGAAAACCCTAGCAAACACAAAGCAACGCGCTACAAGAAGTCAGAACCAGAGCTATTGATAACTAACACTAAAACTAAACTATTTTAAAGAAAATGTTATTGGAAAGGTTATTAAAATAATGTTCAACTAAAAAATAAATAAGAAAGAAAGAAAGAAAATATTTAAAACAACAAAACAAAAAATATAATAAAATAAATATTCAATACTACAGGGCATTAAGGGTATACAATGTAAAAAGTATCAAGTTAATTTAATAATAATAATAATAATAATAATAACAACAATTACACCAAAATTAATGGCTATAATAAATGGCTAATTTTCTATTAATATGCATGTTAATAAGCAACTAATAGGTGTAACTGTAAAATAAGGAGTGACCATTATTATTATTATTATTATTTCTTACAAGTGCATTGAATTTTTTATTTACAATGCAGTAGTAAAATTACAATACTCAGGATTAAGCAAGTTAAATTCACAGCACATGCAGAAATGTTCACTGCATTTACTACGACAAAGCAACAAAGCATCAGTGGCCACCCAGAACACCCTAACAACCACATAGCAACACTCGCATCAGAAGACAATGTCAAAGTCTAATTTCTCCTTGCATCAGTCAATACGTTCGTAACATAATCATATTCTCATTCGTTGAAACATCACAACTCCCACAACAACACACACATCTCTGACATCTTCAAAGGCAGCGCACTGAATGTCTTAATCAGACAACGATCACAAGGGAGCTTGGGTCTACAGTCCAAGACAAAGAACCAACAAAACAGCCTCTAGAACAAGACCCTAAAGCCACGGCCGTCTCCACCCCCTCCACACAGGCCAGCAGTGAGGGTGAGCTGAGGTTAGGGACCCTCAGGGTTGCCCCGGGCTGCCTTTCATTAAAACCCAAAATTTGCCTTTTATTCAAGGAACCCACGGTGTAATCTGATTAACTTGCTGAGCAAGAGGAGATCCAGCGAGGTAACGGGATTAGACAGCAGACTGGGCGGAGAACAGGAAGGAGAAGAACATGGAGGAAGGAGGAACAAAGATGGTGGTTTCACATGAAATCTCTCACAGGTACACTGCAGCTCGAAGAAAGATTAGTACTTTTATTCAAGGGTTTCTGCAAATGTAAAACTTTACAACATTCGTAAAGCAAATTCAAGTTACAAATCCAATGATCAATGAAGAAATACTTAAAAACAGTATGAAAACACAACTTCCAACAGATCTGTTATTTGTAATAATAAACTGAGCAATGGGTTTAGAAAAATACACCCCACTGAGAGATTTACATTTCAGAAAACAAGACTTCTTATCTTATTATGGCATCTAACGTAACGTGTATGGATATTTAAATATTTGTAATTAAAAATAATAAAATATATATATACATTTGTAGGGAATATATTGACTTAAATTGACTTAAAAATGACAGTAATGACACAATTAATAAATACAATTAAATAATTATAATAGAGAAGTTAGTAATATATTTTGTAATATCGTTCTTATTAATTTTATTTTATTTTATTTATTTAAATGCAGCCTTTGTGAGCATAAGATGCTTCTCTCAAATATATTAAAAGTCTTAATATCGCATAAACTCAAAAATGTAGAAGCACTTCCAAAAATGTATAAAAACAATAACAATAAGTGCTTTGCTCGTAATATGTAATGAACTATCATGGTACTTCCATAAAACATTATGGTACTGCTAAGTCCTTGCATTAGCATTGAATGCTGATATCGTGGTCGTTTGTTTTTTAAACTTTTTTTCTACAATATTTCAGTAAAATTCTCGAATGATTTGAGGAACAAACCCATTACGTTGAGTCCACAAACACTTTTGATTCTCTAACCTCCCTCTCATTCTCTTATCACTCAACTCTGTCTGAGTGATTAATGGCATATTGATCGTTCCGTCTGCATGTGATTAATGAAGAATGCATCTCAGCGACATATCACCTTCTATTGAGCGTCATTACCGCCCGCACCGATCACCATCCCTCCACCACTAGATTGGGCTGAGGATAAGCTAATGCTCCCCAATAATACTCCAGCGCTCATCTACCCAAAGTCAGACCGCTGAAGGTGGAGTCAATAACTATTTGTCTTCATATTCATTGGACGTGATGAGGAGCTGTCGGAATTGATGATCCGTCCCGGTTTAACCTTGGATGAACAGACTCCAAACTCAAATCAAGCAGAGTTTGACTATTTCTGAACATTCACAAACCATAGCATGCGAGGATCCAAAGCAGTGGAGAAAAAAAAAATCAGCTATTATCTCTTGGCAGAAAATTTATTGAGCTGCTGACTCATGGAAATGGATTCTCTTCTCCGATAAATATGCCTTAACATTACTTTCCATAATAGAAAAGGCTAAAAATATATGCTTAAAATTGCTTAGGTAACGAACACACTACTGGAGTTTCGAAACTTCTCCATTATCAATTAAGAAACATCGTTTTAGCTGCCTTGATCATGTGAAACCACCCGTATTGGCAAGAACATTGCCATGCAGGTTTAATACACCAACCAGTGACTGCTTAAACTTACCAACACATTAACAAAAGGGGGACCCCAGTGAACATGGCGGACCCCCTGCAACACAGAGACATGAAACTGACAGTAAAAGAAGGCCAAGCTTCCCAAAAATGCAATGCAACACTTTAAGCTATCAAGCCAGGTTTACTAAGTCATAAAAGTGAAAAGTGCTCATAAGACGACTTGTATGACAGTTTGAAACAAGTATTTAGTGGAAATGAATAAGTTTACATAGCATTAACATACATTTTTTAGTGCTTTAGCTTGCTTCATGAGAATGTAGACTTAAAGCAGACTGATAAAATGTATTGTTTTTATTGTTTTTTTATTGAGTCTACATTCTCATGAAGCAAGTTAATGTGTGTGCATCGATAGATAGATAGATAGATAGATAGATAGATAGATAGATAGATAGATAGATAGATAGATAGATAGATAGATATTTTTTTTTATTTATCTGTCTCTTAGAGACAGCAAACTTTGAAACATTACACAAATTCAATACAACATCTCAAAGTCTGAAAACTCAATAGTTGAAAGAGAAGAAAGACACCTCATGCCCTTTACAGAATAAGCAGAAAAGTCCAGATGGTTAAAAGAAAACAAAGTGCATGCAAAGATTTAAAAGTCTTTTATTTGAAAAAAAATATATTTTAGCCATTCAGAAACAAAGCCAAAGAAAAGCAGACATTAATAAAGAAGTGAAAAGAGTAAATGAAAATACAAGCATGTGCACAATGTTAGTACAAAAGCAGGAAGCAGGAGAGAAGTACAAGCACTTTCTCATGAAGTCAAAGAAAAACAACTGAAAAGAATGATCCTAACTCTGTCAAAATAAGAAGAATCCACAATGATTACATTTCAAGGACTTCCTCCCCAAATGTCCGTGACGATACTGCAATGAGCTTTGTTTGGGAAATGGGCTTTTTGGAGATAGACATTTAATCACAAGCCTATTTCACTCTTCAATCTGTAGGATAACAATAGCACTTTAAAGCATAAGAATAAGAAGGACATTAAAAGCATTTTCTCTTTTAGCCAAAGCACATGTGTGCATGTCCCCACGTACATTAACTAACAATCAGAGGTGACCCGAGAGCCTGTGAAGTGTATAGCGGTGATACCGCTGGGCTGGGGCCAGCGTCTGGGCTTCAGAGGCACTCCGAGGAAGCGGTCTGTAACGGGACACATGGTACTGTACATGATGTGAGCATACCTGAGCAGCAGAGCGCTCCGAAGAACGCAGGACCACCAGCTGGATGGTTCCTCTGAGGTTCCCTTCAGTCGACATGGAGCGACGCAGGGTTTCCATGGCATCATGGTTGGAGCGTCCGAGCAGCGACTCGCTATTGACCGCTATCAGCTGGTCATTGACGCGCAAGCGACCGTCCTGCAAACAAGACAAGACAGACATCAATGCTACATGCTCAAACTACTGAGAAATTATAGGAGGATACCTCTATGAAAAAAGACTTTCTAACAAGTTTTAGCTAACAGCGACAACTAAAAGAAGCAGCTAAATTATTTTAAAACATCTTACATTTTTAGCAGTCTTATTTGCATTATTGCATCTCAAATAGTACCAGTTATACACTGATTAATGGAATAAATGTTCAAAATGTTTTACTATAATGCTACCAGACAGTGAAAGAAAATAGGAAAAAGAAGGCAGATATATAGTTTACCTAAAGATTCAGCAGCATTTAAAAGCACAATTTTTTTTACCATAATAATGGAGAATGTACATTTTACCTATTAATTCAGTTTGCATTTAAAGAGAATATGAAAATAAAACCATATAAAAAAAAAGGACAAATAACAGTGGTAGTTAAACACATTAACAAAAAACTAAGTAAAAGAAATAAAAATCATGCCACAGTTCTGGTTAAAGACAGATTATTCTGATTAAAAGCCCTTACATTTTTATTTATCTTATAATTTGTATTATTGCATCCCAATTAAGTACTAGTTAGATAGATGAATGAAATAAAAGTTTTAAAATTCTACTATATTACCAATAGAAAAAGAGAGAGCATATGAGAAAGTATGTTATCGAGCTAAAGCTTCAGTACAGAATTTAAAATAAACAAAAACTAAATCGCTGTATTAAAATTTAGCAGTATCTAGTTTTAAAAGGATTTTTTAACCATAATAATGAACAATATATTTTACCTGTTAATTTGGTTTGCATTTAAAATGAAATATAAAAATAAATAAATGTATACAAATGCAAAAAAAAAAAAAAAATAAAAAAAAAAATATATATATATATATATATATATATATATATATATATATATATATATATATATATATATATAATTTACTAATAAATACAATGGTGCATTAAAAAAAAAAAAAGTAATACAAGGACAAAAAATAATAATTTAAGAATTAAGAATTTCACAGTACTAGTCAAAGGCTGATTACTCAGATAAAAGCTCTTAAGTGTTTTCTTTTACAATAATATAAGATACAGAAATCTATATATTCACAGCAGCATTTAAAATATTAAATGTTAAAAAAAACTTCCTTAAAGTGATCATTTGAATTCATTAAAACAAATTAAAAAAAAGAATAATAAATGGGATCACAATGATGATGATTAAAGCACTAAAGGTTTCATTCTGTTTTGTGAATGAACTGTTCTTCTGAACTTATTTTTAACGAACCACCACTATTTTGGGGGGCTTAATCTGTTACGACCGAATTACTGTCACACTGAAACATGTAGTTAAGTTAGGACCACCGCTACTTTTAGCTAGCAACTCCCAACGCTAAAGCCCTATAGTGTGATTTAAAAACATTTATGCAGTGTAGCCCCACTGTTAAATGTTTAATGCATCCCACTATGAATTCAGACACAATTATGGATGCATATCATTAGCGTGAAAGGGCCGGGCCGGAATGAATTGGATTAAGGTTCACAGCTGTGCTTTCCTAAATAAAACTGAGCTGAGGAGGAACAAAAGAGATTAGCAGCTAAAAGCCACTGGAGCCGCTAAAGACTCCTGAGAGTCTGTGTCGCGGAGGATGATCCTGACCCCTGGGCGAGGTCACTGACCGCAGACCACCGATACTGACCGGGAGGGGGTCTCCGGCAGACACAAACACTTGTGCCCATCTATTGAGAAAATATACTCATGCATACATAAGCAGACAGTCTGGAACTCGCTACCTCAAAGAGCTCTAAAGATAACCTGCGACATGTTTTTCTTCATTACTTTGTATTACGATAATTTATTCCAGAAATTAGGATGCAGGTTTTTTTTATATCCATGCTCATTTGAACTCAGTCCTGGAGTGTAAATGCTAGAGGAGCAGCAGAAAGCGTGTGAGGGAGAGTGTGATAAGGGTGAGCGGCAGAAGTCAAATGAAGAGCTCAGCCTTTGAAAACGTCTATTTCTTTGAGCGCCTCTCTGATGGGGTCTGTGATGCAGCTCGCTCTCTGAGCCCACTCTCCACTGGAGTGCTGATAGGGGCCAGAGACGCAGCTCCACCTGTGAGCCCACTCTTGATTACAGTGCTGATAGGAGACAGTAGATGTGCTCTTATCTGCACACAGGCACAACACCTGCTGCCTGACTGGATTGATTGCGGAGAGAAGAGGAGAGGAGTATTCATATTTCTATAGCGGCACTAGGTGAAGATTTCCTATAATAAGAGATACAGCATATCCCAAACCAAAATGATAAAGCTTAATACGCTACAAAAAAAAAAAAGTTCACTTTTTTTTTCTCAGTTTGGGGCCACTTTGAGTGAATCAAAATTTAATTGAATCAAAAATAAAAGAAATTTGTAAACATTAACTAAAACTAATAAAACTAGTTTTTTTGTAAAATAAAATTAATTTTGTATTGTTCTCATTAATTTTACTTTGGTTAACTATTCTGAAATAGAAATAAACTGGATTACAATGAAATGAAAGCTAAAGATATTTAAAAAAAAAAAGCAATTAAAAAATTACTAAAACATTAAAAATTGGAAACAGAAAAATAAAAACTAAATATTTAAAACATTACTTAAAAATATGAATAAATACTATCATAGTATATAAATGACACTAAAATAACATGTTATTAACCTAATGTTAATTTTTACACATACTATTCTTTATGTATTTTTTACAAACTGTATAAACATCATTGCGTCATGAACAATATTATATTTATAATAGTGTATGCATTTAGTTATTAATTTTTAAAGATAAAATATGTAAAATTAGATAAAAATGTAATTATGAATAACTGTACATTTACACATAATAGTGTATGTATGCTTTTATTTATAGACATTTTATAGGATTTTAGCATTTCTTTTACAACTGAATGCGAATATTTATTTCTGTAAAGAAATACACAGGACTGGAGTGACTTTCATGATTACAGCTAGACACTTTGGGATTGAATGGGCTTCTCTTTACCTTGTGTGCCGCACCACCGTGGATGATGGACTTGATGAAGATGCCCAGGTCTTCTCCGGTCTCTCGGGACTTATTACCCTTCAGACTGACCCCTAGACCAGCTGAGCCGGAGTCATTCAGAGGAACTTCAAACATCAGCTGCTCTCGGCCGTCCTCCGAAAGCAGCGGACCCGACGGCTCTCCTTTCTGCAAATAACACACACACACACGGGTCAGTATCTCGGTTGGCTTTCCAAACCATGAGAATCTTTAGATTTATCCCAGTTCAACATGTCACTGCCTGCAACTGCATTACAGCACATGTCATTTCTGCTTGCGTTTGCGAACGACGAGATGAGTGGAATTTATTTTCTGCGGTAATCGACAGTCTGTCAGCTGCTCGATAGAGTTTAACACGTATTGAACCTGGAACTCTCCAATAAGATAATGGAAAAAGTGATTTTCATCTAACTCTTGAGATGAAGGAACATTAGCCTACCTCAGCAAGATGTTTTTGAAAGAAGTCGCTTATGCTCAAAAAGGCTGCATTTATGTGATCAAAAATACAGTAAAAACTGCTTTCTATATTAAATGTATTCCTTTGATTCAAAGCTGATCATTTGTTTGAAATAGATTTTTTTGTAAGAACCTAAATTACTATAGAAGCCCGTTTGATCCACTGAAAAAATTATTGCGAAATTTTTTTTTCTCCGAATTACATGAGAATTATGAAATATAAAGTCGCAACAGCAAAATTAGAATTAGAATAGTTAGAATTGCATGATATAAACTCAACATATAAATAACTTTATATCTCAGAATTATTACTTTATAAACTCACAATTGTATGCTTTACAGTCGAAATTCGGACTTTTTCGGAATTCTGAGGGAAAAAAAAACTGATACGATCTCAGAATTACGGCTTTGTGTCTAGCAATTCTGACTTTCTAACTCACAATCGTTTTTTTCTTGCAATTCGAACTTTAGACCTCTAGAGTCTAGAGTTATAGTTATAGAATTGTGGCTTGATAACATACAATTGCTTTAACGTCATAATTCCGAGTTTGTATCTAACTTTTATCTGTTAGATTTTACAATTTTAGAGATGGATGCCAGTTAAAAAGATAAAGACAGATGTGCCAAGCGGAGGAGAAAAGAATGATGATGGATGGATACATAAAGCAGGGTTGGGACAGAACAAACGCATGGCTAATGGAGAGGCAGAAAAACACGTTGGGGGTCATTTGATTTGAACGTGGAAGATTGAGATCATGAGAACGTGCCAGTTCAAAATGAAAACATAATAAGCTTCTTCAGAGATTCATTTACATCATTTAAGACTAATAACTCATTATTGAGCACACTTACACACACTGCTTTTAGCTTGCTTTGGCTTCAAAGCATGGTATCAAAGAGATCAAGGGTGTCAATGCCATGGTTTTTGACCTTTTCTCCGCATCATTTCCTTCTCCTCACCACTAGCGCATCAATAAAACAGTCATGATGGCTAAACGTGACTGACATCGTTCTGGAAACCACATTAAGCAACAGCATTAGCCTGTTGGTAAGCTCCTGTGGAAATGGGCCAGGAAGTAAAAGAACTAAGAATGACTTTGTAGGAGCACAAAGTTGGGCAAAAAGCATTAAGCAAGAGCTAACGATGAAAAATAGGAAGGCCAATGGGGCAAAGCTTCAAGTGCTCCTTTTAGCGCGTCCTCTTACTGATGATAATGTGTCGTACATGGCCTGAGGCGGACGACAAATCAGAGTTTTAGCACACAATAAAAGGCCTGTTTGTAAGTGAGGTCAAACTTTGGTCCCAGTGAGAATATCAGATTGTAGGAGATGCTGCTCTGGTGGTCCTATCAACACTTCAGGACCCAGACTTCACATGAAGAAACTCCTGAGGGCAAATACACACTCATATGCTTTCGTAGACACAATATGATAGACTGTTTTAACTAAAGTACATGAGTAAAAGCTGGAAAAAAAGGTCAGAGGCGCTGGAAAGTAAAAAGCAACAACTTCAGAAATACGTGGAGAGAGATAAACAGCACGCACTAAAAACTATGGGTAATGCAAATTTTAAAAAAACGACACGTTTCCGGACTTGCAACTATATTAATATTAGTATTAGTAATTATCGTTTGTATTAACTTTGTTAATTATTATTACTATTACTAATCATCACGATTATCAAAACAAAGATATTATTGGAATAGTACTGTAATTAATTGTAATTAACATGCAATTAACAATAATTTAGATTTTTGAGAAATAAATATCCACTTCCTCTTCTTTTGGAAGCAGTTTAATAACAACCTACCGAATTGAAACGAGCTGTGATTCAAAACCCAAACTTTGATCAATTCAAGAGACTAATCGACAAAAAAAACATTTTGAGAGGAAGTCTTTGTGTCATTTACACAAAAATAATGCACGGGAAATGTGTTTTGCTGCCCCTGGCTAGAAGTCAATGCACCTTAACCCAGATACTGAACTAAATTAGAATTGATGTCAGAAGGCCGTTTGCTATTACATGAAAGAATCTACAGTTTTTATATTACGCAGAGCTTTTTTTAAAAAGTCCACTGGGCTTGGAAAGAAGTGGCCGTGACCCAAATAACAAATATAATTAAATGGGTCATGACAAAGCAGAATGCATCCTGTGTGTAGGAAGAGGAATTACTATTAAGACCATCTCAAGGACATCTAAATGCTCCACCAGCCCTGTGACCCACCTCTCTTCCTGCGAGTACAACTGTGTGCTGCAATGTGCTGTCTGACCCCTCCATCCTCTACAGACCCTTCAGAGTCCACATTATGATCGTAAATGGGTTACGAAACACATATTCGGCTTTTACGGCAAACTTCCTTTCAGTGTATCAAATTAAAGGAGTGATATAGATAGACTAAAGAGCAGACTGTAGATCATTTATCTTAATTATAAGTGTGTCTTACCACAAAAATCACCATATGTAGACATTTTATTATTATTATATTAAAGAGAATTGAGCTTTGCGCGCAGAAAAAAATATATATAAAAGCATGTCTAGTGGGCACAAAAAAAAAAAGAAAAAAAAATCTTACATTACAATTTAATTTGATGTTTGGCCGATTTATTGCTACTGGCTATCAGGTATAATTAATATGTTGCTGCAGATATTAATTCCACCTACTGCATTCATTTACTCTCACAGTACATGACAAATTGATGCCAAATCCAGTTGGCTTAGCTTTAATGCAGTGGCGATATTTAGACATTTACAGTTTGCCAAAGCAGTCTCATTAATATACATTTACACGACCAGCCAGCTGATTCTTGCATTGGTCTGGTAATTGAAAACTAATTTCTACACAATAACTCAACTGCTGTTCAAAAATAAAAATGTGAATTTTTATAACGTTAATTATAACATTTATTTTTCAGAAATAAAATAAGTGTCAGTTAATACAGTACTAACTGCTACTAATGTTAAAATCAATTCTTATTACTATTATATGTAATAACCTATTAAAATGAATTAAATATGTGATTACCAATAATGTTTACTCATATTCGTAATTAGTACAGATAATAATAATGGTAATACTTTAATAATAATTAATACTTCTTAATACGCTTTTTATTTAATACTTGTTAATGGACAGATACAGCAATACAGTGGTATTATCATTTATTGCATTTAGTAATAGTAACATTACCTTTTAATATTGATATAGCTATTAATGCAAATATTCATTATGATTAGTATACATTTAAATCTATACATCAATAATTATTTTATTATCACCTTGTTCGTGTCACTGGCTAATGATCTATTAACACTATTAACACTACTTAATTTTTGGTTAATGATAATAATACAAATGATATTGTTTTTTGGCATGTGCCATGGTATTCTTTCAAGTACTTCAAGTGGCCGATCAATGATCTAGACCGGCTTGAACCAGTTATCGACCATCCTGTGGCCCAGTTATAAACCAGCTAAACAGAGTAAGATGGTTTTAGCAGGATTTTCCAGCAAGGCCGGAGGTTTCGGCGACACCGGCTCTCACACATCCAGGATGTCCAGTCACCGTGACCAGATCCCAAAGGGCTTTAGTGAGAAAAACAAGACTTTAACTCTGTCAACGATCTCTAAACACGAATCCCACAGACCGATCCATCACTTGACGGACACCTTGTAGCTGCTAACCGGATGGACATTTATGGTGCAAGCTAGCAAGCTAGTTTCCTGTCCAAAGACCTGCTGGATGCTAGCAGGCTCTTACAAAAGATGCTTTATTTTTGCTAATGGCTGATCATTAGCCAAATCTGCCTTTGGCAATTAAGATGGTATATTTTGTGCTGACAGTGGGTGGCAAAAGAAACTGACGAATATTGTATGAAGGTGGGTGTTTATGGAGGGTATTTCAGGTTTGGAGGCATTCATTGGTTAGAATGAAATATAAATACACACACACACACACACACACACACACACACATACGTGCACGCACTCATATCCTCTAAAAAGGCAGATGGTGAAATCTACACTCTCAACACTGTCATTATATCTTTTCATACTCTTCCATTCTCAGAAAAAATATTTCTCCCGAGTGTGTCATTTTTCCTTTTGCCTGCCGTCGCATTTCTGCCGTAATTTACCCTGGCTAAGCAGTGGCACAGCTAACCCACTTTGAATTTGAATAGGGTGGAAAAATGGAGGAGGTTTTTCTCTGTGAATAGATACTGCAGTGCAGCTCTTTATGACGTTTTTTTGTGCCTAACGAGAATTAATGGTCCAATAATAGTCAGTGTCAATGACATACAGCTGCTCTTCTTGAACAGATCTGGGACAGCAAAGATTTAACAAACTACAAAGAAGCTAAATCCATAAATAAACCCCAAATTTAACCATGCATGAATTTTAATTTTGCAATGTAACATGGTTTTTAAATGTAACAAAAACAAACATTTGGCTAATAATTATTATATAAATGAAATATAACACTTATATTACTTTTTGAAATTCAATACACACACACACACACACACACACACACACACACACACATATATATATATATATATATACACACACACACACACACACACACACACACGCCTACTACATATGTGTGTGTTGTTGTATATCTAGGGAATTTGATTTGATAGAGAAGCTCTGGCTTGATATGTACAATCTTTTCGACATCAAAAACCTCATTGAGGAAGTAATGCACGAGAGAAATGACTGTTTGTACCAATGAGTATGCATTGTTTGGCAGCCTTCACGTTACACAGGCATGTACACGTGTGTGTAGGTGACCCGTCTAAACCCAAAGCCTTTGATGAGCAGACACTACGGTGCAAATTAACTGAAGATAGACAGAGACACAATGAAGGGATGTGGTTTTTCTTCCTGTGATGAGGGATCCAGGGGCGCCACAAACTCTGTTTAACTCATTGTTTGGTCTCTAACGGGGGTCTGCTGTTTAGAAGAAAAATAAAGGAGCTTTGAAAGGGGTCAGTGATCAATGCGTACCAGAGATGGAGATGGACCAGTGTTAACCTGAGGTTTCCTGCTAAACCGCTGCGTCGTGTGCACAACTTCCTGTTACAAGCTGATTCGACACTTTCAATGTAAAGGAGGGGTTTGTAAGGTTGCCTGAATAATATAGCGATAAACGTATGTCCATGAGACTTTCTGGCCTATTTTATTATCCATCGGGTTAAAATAAAAAATAAATAAATAAAAAAAGGTCTAAATGATTGCAAAAGGAGTCATTTGAGGTGCTATTAATTATTAAAACATAAATATTATGTGACATGATACAAATAATTGTAGTAAAATATACAAATGAATAAATTAATATTTACCTACATAATATTTGACATATGCATTTAAGATATTTTAAAATATTTTATATATATATATATATATATATATATATATATATATATATATATATATATATATATATATATATATATATATATATATATATATCAATTTACATAATTATTATTATTGTTGTTGTTAATCATTTCATTACATTAAATTGAACACATAAAATAATGTAACGTACTGTTCTTTTCTGTTACACCCTGAGGTTTGGCAAAAGTCTTACCAGTTCTCTGGGCAAAAACCCCTCTTGTCTTCCGACTACCAGAGACACGGTTTCTCCTAGTTTGGTGCTCCGGAGCATAGCCACCAGCTCCTCTTGCGTGCGTCCTGTGATGTCCACTCCATTTACCTAGCGAAAGAGAGAAAGCTATTTCCTGTAACCGTCAAAACGGAGAGTAAAATTTCCATTTACACTGTGCCGAGATGGAAAACATGTCAGAGTTAATTCCATCTCACGGCCAGGTGCAACACAAGACAGACAATTGGCCTAATTACGTCAAGGATGCATTAAGCCTTCTGAAACAATATCTTTAAATTGCATTTAAAACAATACCTTTTAATTGCATGACTGGCGGGAGAGGAACAGCACAATTTAATGTCCTATAAATAAACTGTGATTTTGCATTTTCCAGGTTATGCTCTCATGAGTGCATTGACGCAAGATGCATGTAATACCTCCAGGATACGGTCTCCGGACTTGAGCCGTCCGTCTTTAACAGCAGCTCCGCGGGGCAGGATGCTCTTGACCATAATGGGTCCTGGACCATGAAGGGACGAGTCTCTGGTTACCACGGTGAATCCGAGGCCCTCTGTACCTGCAGACAGAGGAAGGCCAGAAACATTAAACATGCATTTAATGACCCGGTGAAGCAGAAAACCAGACAAATGGTCTTCTTGCAGTTTTCACCAGTGTGCTGTATGCTCAGCAGCGTGGAAAACAAAAGCTACATTACCGTAACTACTGAACATATTTCACCCTGCCACATGATGTAAAATAAATATTTTCAAAGGTTCCAGTCACCAAAAAAAAGTGTGTTTGCATTTACAGCCACAGTTGGACTCAAGCATTTAAGACATGCTGAAAAAGTACACAATTGTTTCACTAAAATCCCTTCCACAATGTCTCAATGACCACTAACATCTAGTTAAGTAATATTGCCCTGGATTTTCACCTCAAATGCTATTCATACCAAGTGAATTGATCATTTTAAATCAAAATAAAAACTAAAGACTGCCAAATTAAAAGGTTTGCATTTCTTCTTATTAAGAAAATTCTATTTACAAGACTGGTTATAATCAAATCAAACTGTCAAAGAAAACTGCCAATGAAAGTGCCATTTAAAAGGCTTCTCGGTATCAAAATTTTAATATTCCAATTGAATTATGCATACTTAAAAACTTAAAACATTTTAATTTTTGAGGCTAAACATTTTTTTTTTTTACTGACATCAAAGAAAGCTCAGTGCACTTTTACCAACATTATAGCATTGTTTTCTATCACTATGCATTCCTAGTAAATTTCATAAAAGCCATGTAGAGTGTCACTATCATGACTGAAATTTGATTTAAAAATTATTGACTATGAATATGAGTTTTCTTAAAGCACAGTCTAGAGTGCAAGCTGGTGGAAATGATGGCAAGAAAATATATACTAAATTTAATTATGGCACACAAGAAGTAGTTCCCTGTTATGACCCTCATAGATCTTTACAGACTGTATCAAGCTCATCTGAGCCGAGATCAGGTCAAAAGGTCAGAAGTACGCTGATGATAGCTTTCAAGCACTCTGGACTGATAACCCGTGTTTAAGCTGTCGGTTTCTCTGCAGAGGTTTGAACACCTCCGTCTCCACCCCTGCACGTTGATAAATGTTTCCTTACGGGGATTAGACAGCTCTGCACTTTAATTTCACACGTGAACACATCTACAGGAGACGGGATACAGGATGAAGAGAGAGAGAGAGAGAGAGAGAACGAGGGAGAGATGGTGTGAAAGAGAAGCAATAGAAACAATGACAAAGGGTGGGGTCTGATAAAAAGTGATTAGAGGAAGTGGAAGCACTGGATGAAGGGAAGCTGAAAAGAGATGAATGAATTATCACAGAAACATGTCAGGGTCAAATTTCACCCAAAAAATATATTTAGAATTTTTGTAATGCATTCGTATTTAGCTTGTATGTATTACATATGAAGACTTTATTTGCAAACACATTATTTAAAAAATTATTGTGTTAGCTAGCTTTTTTTTTTTTTTTTTTCAATCCAACAGCTGCAGTTTGACAGATTAACTGGAATTCAGAATTTAAAAAAAATAATAATAAATTTTGAGAATTGTAATCCGTTTTTTTACAAATTTTCATAATTTTATATATTTTTTATTTATTTGTATGTTTTTTGCTTATATATTTATATTTATTATAACATTCACTACATAAATATTCATATTTTTTAACAGCAGCAATATATTTTATTTAGGTTGTATTTTTATTACCATAAAAAGTATTACATGGTATTACAATGATTTTTTTATTTATTCATTTTTGTAAAAATTTGCATTAAAGGCAGTTCACTACCAAACATTTTTACAACAATACTACTATTTTAGTATACTGCTACTGGAATTGGACCGTATTGAGAAGAAGTGCAAATTATTTTTCTTATTTTAATTATAATTTAGGAAAATATTCATATTGGTGATGAAAGAATAACATTCGAAAGAGAAAAACAATTACATATTTAAAAAAATAATAACAATAATAATAATAATGTGTGTGTGTGTGTGTGTATATATATATATATATATATATATATATATATATATATATATATATATATATATATATATTTATTTATTTTTTATTTATTTTTTTTTTTTTTTTTTTTTAGCTTTTGAGCTAAAATATCGATAGGTTGCATAAGGTTCACCTAAGAAGCACAATAAGAGATGAAATAAAAAAAAAGAGGCTTAAAGAATCACGCTAAAAAAGCGATTCCCTCAAGTCTCTCATCCGCAGGGACACGTGTGATTACTGAAGCCGTGAGTTACTCAGTCTCTCTCTCACACACACTTGAGGGAGAGATGTCATAGAGGATAGCAGCCTATCCAGCATACTAAAGATGGCAAATGATGAAATCTCTAGTCCCAGAAGAGCACCTGACATTAAAGTTTTAAACAATAGCAGCTGTCAATCAGCTGAGAGGAGCGATAAAGACAGAGAGGTGAGGAAAAAAGGGAGAAGAACAAGTACAGACGTTGCTATGCAGCAGATTTGACATGGGTTAAAGCGCAGGCACCTTCCGGTCAACTGAACAGTTTCTACTATTCAATCTCGAAAAACATCATAAAATGACATACGCGACCCATTTTATGTGCATAACGTGATATATTTTGAGCTGCAAACTTAATTCAATGTGTATTGATCTGATTTCACATTCAGCTTACCTTTCTTCAAATCGATCTTCATTTTCTTCCCAGGCTTTTTGTTGATCATATTAACCACCGTGGCGAGGGTCGGGGTCTTTCTGGGGGCCGGGCTCTCGCTGCCATCTTTCAGGGTGGGAGACGCACTGACAGGAGGGGAAGGCGTGGCTCTGTGGTGATCCGTTTGGACGGGGGTGTGTCTTGCAGACAGAAGCTCCTCCTCTTTTTGAGGCGGGGTCTGCGATGTGGGAGGGGTGCGTGACGCAGGAGGCTCTGGAGACGGCGTCGATGCGTTGCTCGAACTGAGTTTGTGAACCAAGAAAGGACTCTTGACTTTAGGGACTGCGGGGGTCGGTTCGGTGTTGTTGAAAAGCTGCCCGATGAGGCTCTTTTCATAGCGGAGTTTGTTGGCGACAGGAAGCACCTCCAAACGTATGGTCGTTGAGGACATGGCTAGGCGAAACACTTCTTGAGACCTGAAACATCAAGGGCAAAAAAAAATGTTTCATTGTTCTGTAATGTATATTTGGTCACATTTTATATTAGGTGGCCTTAACTACTATGCATTCACACCAACAAATAAGTACAATGTACTTACTGTGTTCATACTGAGCTCCGAAACACTTTTTAAAAGTATAATTACAGTGTAAAAACATGTATGTTCACAATAAGTGCATTGAATTGATTAATTTAAATGTAAGTGCATAGTAGTTAAGGCCACCTAATATAAAGTGGGGTGCTATGTTTGTAGATAACATGAATACTAAGGCATTCGGTGCTTTAAAAACTCAACAGCCTCCTTCATTAGCACCATTCAAGAGGCTTTTTGCTCAAGGACTTCCTGCGGGAATCACTTCTCAACACTTCCTTTCTCACTAAGATCAGCCAGGAATTTACCAGACCGGTGTGATTGTGTTCAAATAATAAGTCAGGAAAGATGGTGCATATTTTGCACCATCTTTAAAGATTATTACAATGCATTAAGAAAGTAGATGGAACCGAATTTCAATTTTTTTTTTTTTTTAAACGATTGGTAAAATAAATACTACAAATGTTGACACTTTATTCAAAATTTTGTGAACAAAATTCTCTCAGCTTGTATTTTTGCCCTTTTATATGGTGCTAAGATTGTTATCCAGAGGAAATACTGTCATTTTAATAAAAAATTGAAATGGATTTTAGTAAGGACCGATGCCAAATTTCAAACACAATTGAAAATGAAGGACTTTATGATTAGTTGCCCCCTTACGGTCCAATTTTCATTTGCATAAAATTGAATATGGCACTACGCTAATGACATTCAATTGATATGTGGCCACATTTACATAAATCTTACAAAAAAGACTTATGGTGGCTAATCCCATCAGACATTTTACTTACAAAAAAAAACAATAAAAACAGTAAAAATTAATTACTACTAAAAGCAGATGTCAACTGGCACAATTCAAGCTGTGTAAAATGTGTCAAAATTAAATTTTTGGTGGTTCATTACAGATTTGACCAGAGTTGATTGTTTTGTTGCTAATGGTCTAAAACGGTATTTAAAAAAATCCTCATGGGAACTATAAGAAAATTCAGTAACACTTTACAATAAGGTGTCATTTGTTAACACTAGTTAATGCATTAACTAACTTGAACAAACAAAGAACAATACATTCATTACAGTATTTATTCATCTTTGTTAAATGCTATTTAATAAAAAATACAATCGTTCGTTGTTATTCATGTTAGCTCACGGTGTATTAGTTCACTAGTTAACTAATGTTGTTAACCAATGACAACTAACGAACCTTATTGTAAAGTGTTACTGAAAATGCTGTATTTCCATTTCATGCTGACTCCAACCACACTTAAAATAGAGATAAAGAAAAAAATAGAGAGATTCAATCCTAGTGCTTAGTGACTTAAAAGAGAAAGTCCGAGGCAAACTTCTCCGAGTTCAGTTCAGGACGACGCAGGAGATGTAAAACTGAAGCCTGCTTTCTTTTCTGCTTCAAAACCTCTTAACTCTCGGCCATTTCTCTAACTCTTCCTCTAATAGTGCCGCCTCGTTTAATCTAACGCTCTTTTGAAGGCTGTCCGATATCAGCGATGCCACTTAATAGGGCAATTCCACACCCGTGGCAAGAGAAAACCATTCTCTTTTGTTGTGTTAAAGTTATAGCACTGAAACTCTGCAGGAAGGTGAGGAGAATGAGAGAGGATGGATAGAGTGATAGATAACAAGGAGGACAAAAGGTTGGAGACGATTGTGTTTGCACGCTACGAGCGACTGGGACAGAGAACAGTCGTATGAAAGCAAAAACAACACAAAAGACGGATAATGAAAGAAGAGAGAAAGAGAGCGGGCGGACGATTAGTAATCCACATGACAACAATGAAAGTGTGACGGATGAAAGAGTCAGACACTCACTGAGCGAAGGACTTGTCTATTAACTCGGTGTCATTGATCTGCACGATGCACTCGTCCTCTTCAAAGATCCCCTCTCGTTCAGAGCGGCTGTGCCTCTCGATGGCTCGGATATTTAGACCCAGAGTCCTGATGACATAGACAACAAACAGCTTTCAGGCAGGCAAGGGCATTCAGAAACAAAAAGCGGAAGATAATAGTACATAAGCAGATGAGTTTTAACCGAAAATGTCTGTATAGTTTTGTTGGCAAACAAAATAAAATGGTGGTGGAACTGCGGCCTACTGTACGGTTTGCTTGTTCACCAGTTCATCCAGAATAACAGAAATAAATAAATAAAACACAAACTAAACTAAACACACAAAAATGCTTGGATGATCCAAAAATGGATACGTACAACATTTATTATAAGCAAGTTGCAGTGATTTTTTTTAAGTGGAAATATGCATGGAGATACAGTACTGCATGTCCAGAATATATTTATATGTAGCAGGATAAAATAAAATAAAATGCCCGGATGATTAAAAAATTTATTATAAGCAAGGAGTGGAAAAAATATGAAACTTACAGTAGCAGGACAAAATTGTTGAAATTTTTATATATATACAAGGGGATTTTACAATAATATTTCCAATATTCCAAAATCTTTCCAATAGCTTTTTCATTTAATATTTTTTCATATTATACACATATATATAAAATTCCGACAACCATTTCAATGATGAATCCTGTGATCACTGGGAAAATGAACTAAAAGCAGGATTTAATTAGCTTCCTTTAAGACTTTGGGGTTTCCTTTGAGACTTACACACCCTAAAGAGCAGTTCACCAGGCCACCACACAGGTTTGCCCACCTACAGAGAGAGGGTCTGTTTCCATCCGGAGCTCAACAGGGCGCACAGGCCCAACAACAGGAAGCATGTCAGCGTCCACCCAAGGAGGACTTCCTGTCACGCAGCACGTCTGTGTCCTTGCCCTGAGCACTTAACTTTTGACCTGTTCATGCAGCCTGAAAGAGCCATTCTCCTAGCTACTTCCTGCAAGTGTGTGAGTGTGTGTTTATAGGTGAGAATGAATGGAACACTGTTGACTAATCACTCACATGATATTATAAAAGTGAAACGACTCATCAATGCACACATGCAACAGTTAGTGTTTACAATTGTGACGTAAAGCGATGCCACTCATATAGAGTCAAACAGATTTGTTTAATTTAAATATACTTATGTTAGTCAACTGATATTGTTTGTGTAAAGGCCAATGCTGAGGAATAAAATAATTTAAAAAATTTAATTAAGTTAAAATGACATTAAATAAAGTAAATGAGACTGTTATACACAATGGCCAATGCTGAAAAACTGAACTGAACTACACTGAATAAACTTAATGTAAAAAAAATAATGTAATACTCAAAGTTTAACTATATTAAACGAGACAACCCAACCAACTGATCAGCTGATACTGTTTTATATAATATAAAATAGAATTATATAATATAAGTTGCATAAAATGACCAATGGCTGGAATAGAATAGAATAGAATCCAAAAATGGGAAAACAAAAATAATTAAACTTTAAATCATAGTAAAAGAGACAAGCTAACCAACTGATATATAATATATAATTTAATTATATAATAATTGTTGTACAAAATGACCAATGGCCAAAATAAAAAAATTTGAGTAAGTTAGACAGGCTGATCAACTGGCTACATAAAATACTGAATTCTATTTATTTTTTGGTTCCAGAAGTGGACATTTGCAGCCAACTTGACTTTTAATATTATGACATACTTTAGTAAGAAACTGAATACAGAATGAATAAAATAGAGGGCGTGGCTTGTTTTTTATACTGCAAATTGATTAGACGGTTCATTCAAAAATGATGTCATAATCATGCCATCAAACCGAGAAGGCGCATCATTGGCTTGACTTGCACGGATGAATTGTTCATCACCAAAAAAGACTTTAAACTCACACAGCTGTATAAAAGTCTACAATCTATATATGAATACTTGAGAATCTAACAGCAGAAGTGTTATAGTGTATCTCATGGTCCATTATTACGCAAGTATGTGAAGATGCCATGTGTGTGTGTGTGTGTGTGTGTGTACAGTATATGTATGTGTGTATGTGTGAGTGTATGCATGCATGTATGTGTGTGTGTGTGTATGTGTACAGTATATGTATGTGTGTATGTGTGTGTGTGTGTGTGTGTGTGTGTGTGTATGTGTATGTATGCATGTATGTGTGTGTGTGTATGTGTATGTACAGTATATGTATGTGTGTATGTGTGAGTGTATGTATGTGTGTGTGTG
>NC_056699.1:4850133-4870133 GCF_018831695.1 Puntigrus tetrazona
ATAGAAAGCAAACACAAAGAGGAAGAAAAACAGAATGATGCACCATAAAACGGAAGGTCCACTTTCCTCACCGTGGAGCCGTTGCTGATGCTGGTCCACAACGAACCATGCACTCCACCCAAACACACACACACACACACACACACACACACACAGGACCACCCCCCTCCTCACAGGACGCAGAAAACACACAAAAAGTGACCTAGATAATCTGAGTAGAGAGCGATTATCCCCCCGCTAGGCCACATGCTCCTGAGGGCCACGGGGCCAGCAGAACCAGTGGGGCTATTGTTAAAGTGCATCTCCCTCCTCTACTGAGTGCTCTGTTCACATGAGGACGACAATCCAGAGACACACAGACTTTAATGGAGAGGGTCGGATGACATAATAGTTCTGACAAGGGAAAGCAGACACATTCAAGCAAAAAAAACAATAAGAGATCAGGTAATAGACAACACTGGTCATGAGAAATGTTTCTTAAGCAGCAAACAAACACGTTAGAATGATTTCTGAAGGATTGTGTCAATGAAGACGGAAAATTCTGTGTTTAATCACAGAAATAAATTACATTTTTAGTTATTGTAAAGGCAGCTGTAGTAGAATTACATTAGTACATTAGTTCTCGGTATTGGGTTATCAGTAACAGCCAATTAAAGTTCAATTTGTAAATAAATAAAAAAAATATAAATATAAATTAATTAATTTTAATATGCTGAAAGGATATATACTGACAAATAAAAATTGGACTGTGTCCTATATGTGTGACATAGTTAAAAATAAATAAATAAATAAAAAATAACATGAGAAAAATATATCTTCATTCTTAGAGTTATAAACAGCATGAAAGAGGTTAATCTTCAACTTTTAATTTATTACAATTAAATCTTCAATTTATTATAAATGCTAAGCCAACAATATAGTTTTTAAGCAAAGCTGAAACTAAAGATGAGTTATAAATGCATCTCAAAAAACAAACAAAAAAAAAACGTACAAATAAATGAACAACAACACAAACGTTTCGCTTTCCACGTCTTGTGTGCTTGGCATTAATTGCATTATATACGTCCAGTCTTGTTTCATAAACTCGAATAATAATAAAATAATAAATAATAATAAAAAAAAAAAATCGCAACTTACATGCTAAAAAAAAAATACACTATTGCAGGTTTTGGTGGAAACTTAAAAGAACAACAGGGAAAAAAAACGGACTCAGGCGTGATGTGAGGATTTGGCTGGTAATGTTTACGACCTAAATATGCTTGAAGTAAACACAGTAAAACATTCATGGTCAGACGCATCAGCTGCGCGAGTGGAAGCTATATTAAATATGTGTGTCCTTGGCTCTCGGGGTGCGTGGCCTGTTTACATAAGACTTATGAGTGCTGGCTTAACTCTTGGGAATACAGTAATTGAATAAATGTCAAAGCCTAATGAGAGAGTTTGTAAGAGCCTGTGTGTGTGTGTGTGTGTGTGTGTGGAGGGAGAGATTTGCATCACAAATGTGTTTCTCTATGACCTTTAAGTCCATCACATCCATCCATCTAACTGTAGATCTGACAGATATTACAACAGCAAAGCCGGATCATCAATCTACTGTAAACGATAACTCAGCACAATTTATATAACATCAAACAAAAAACACTTTCACATCATTTAAAAAAAAGTACCTCGGTATACTAATAGATCACAGTATTTGAGCCTTTAAACGCTTAGCTTTTAACACAACTTCAGTTAGTGTTACAGTAAATATCATTTTTATGCACAATCTGCTTTTTCCTCTATTTTTTTATGGTTTGATCTAACAAAAAAAAAAAAAAAAAACTACAGTGCAATGTTGTTCCAGTAAATGTTGATGGTTCAGGAGCAGGTTATGAAATCTTTCCTGGAACATCATTTTCATAAGCAGGCCGGGATCAGATTTGGGGAGGAGGTGTGGGGTCTTGAAAAATATTTTTTATGAGCCTCATCATTTTGGGAGTGAGGCTGTTCCAGGAGCATCAGATCAGAACGGAATGTCCTCCTCGTGTATTTTCTGATTTGGAAAACTCCCTGAAGGAGCGCTGAGCTTCCTGTTCTTGTTCTGGCTGGGAAGGGGAACCCTGAAGCTCTCCCGGTGTCTTATCATCCGTCCCAGGAGCTGAAGTTCTCCGCCGACGGTCACCTCAGGTAATGATTTGAGGAGTTCTCACCTCAGCTGCATGCTCTCAGGTGTGTTGAGGAGCTTGTCTAGACCTTGAGCATGAGATCTGGAATTATGATCAGCCCTCTAATAAACACCTGGGACCTTTCATTGATTTACACTCACTAGTGTGATCAGGCCCCAGACATTTTTTTTTTTGGTAATTCATTTATTCACTGGTTATTCATTCATAGTTAACTTTTTGTTTGTTTCTATAGTTTTTTTAATTTTTTTGTTTGCCTTATCATTCTATCCTTCTTTTTTCTTTCTTCCTTCCCTCCTTCATTCCTTCCTTTCTTCCCTCTTTCTTTTTTCCACCCTTCTATTCTTCTCTTTCTTTCCTTCTTTCTATTTATAGGATGGTTCTTATTCTTTTTGGTCTTGTTTTGTTTTTCCCCCAGTAGTTTACACATTCCCTTGTTTTGTTCTGTTTTTGTTGTTGTTGACAACTTGCTTTTTTGATCATTCATTTGTTCTTCCCATCTTTTGTTTATTGATAGAACGGCTTAGTTCCATTTATTTTTAGTCAGTTTTTTTCCCCAGTAGTTTACATTTCAGTTTTTTTTATTACCTTCTTTTGATCATTCATTCTTTCTTTCTCTCTTTCTTAATTAATTAGTTTTCTTTGCTTGTTTCGTTGTCTTTTTTGATTATTCATTTGTTCTCCCTTTCTCCTTTCTTTCTTTCTTTCCTTCATTTATTCATATGATGGCTTGTTCTTTATTTTCAGTAGTTTACATGTGTTTATTTTTAATGACCTTATTATTTTGTTCTTTCTTTCTCTCTCTTTAAGTAGTTTGTTTATTAATTAGCTGGCTCAGTGGTTATTTATCTTTTAATTTTTTATGATAATCTGTAGTTTTCTAGCAGCCTGTCGTGTTGTCTTTTTTTGATTGTTCATTCATCGCCCGGTTCTTTCTTTCTCACACTTTTGCAATGCGTGCAGCCTTTATGAGACGCTCTCTTTCAAAAACATTAAACGAAATCCTGCCCGACCCGAACTTGTGACCTGTAGTGTACGTATCTTCCATTTTCCAAAATACCATCAACGCCGACGCACGCGTGAATTGCATAGCACTGCCGAAATTGATAGTTCTTTCAAATGGGCTCGTTTTAAATTTAGCATTGTCCTTGGCGTTTATCCTTATCAGGTGTGGTTGAGATTTTCAGCGCCTCGTTAGAAACAGCATTCCTACCATCTAAGGTTAAGCTGGCCTCCGGCTAGGCACTGACTGATCGAAAGAAATGTTGATCCAGGAACACGTCCTATTTATATAAATCATGTTAGTGAAGTATCTGGAACTAGATTCTCCAAGTATCCTTTACGAGCGTCACCTGATTCCCGAAGACTGCAGAAGTTGTTCTGGAGGAAGTGGAATCTGCAGCAGTGGCACTGACAGAAGCACATATTTATTTGGGTGGAGAGAGAATACGCATGTATTTATGAATCCTCACCGTCTCAAAAGTGCTGTCGTTGATGCATTAGCGTGCCCTCACCCTGTCATTGAGAAGTGCACTGCAATGATTACTGTCACTCAGAGCCATCTGGGACGGATGTGTGCGTGAGCCGTAATTTTGCAGACACGCTATGAATTCTTAACAATTGCCGTACGCTTTCTTTTTTTCTGTTTGATGCTAATATTTTAGAGATATTGGACAGTTTTATGCATGTACTCCTGATACTCTCAGCAGTTTCCAAGAGCCTGAAAGTGGTATAATTTAGAAAATGTCACACTCAGAATTAAAATATACTGCGTTGGCTTTCTGTGTGAGTCTGAATCACAGAGTACATACAGCAAAGTCCTAAACACCTTTTTACCTTTCACACTGCAATTCAAAAAGATTCTGGGAGACTTTAAAATGGTTTTATCCTTACCGAGGCTGCATTTATTTCATCAAAAGTACTATAACAAAAGAAACATTATTGCAATTTAATATAACTTTTCTATTTGAATATATTTTAAAATTGAATTTATTCATGTGACGTAAAGCTGAATTTACAGCTTCATTAACTAGTATTGTCATTTTTTAGTCATTTCTTCATTTCTAGTCTTCAAATCTTAATTTCTAGTCTTTATTGTTAAATGATCCTTCAGAAAAAATAAATACTTCCTGATCCCAAACTCTTGAGTGGTAGTGGATATGCTGTTTGTCTTTGTAAATGCGAGAGCAAAAAAAAAAGAAAAAAAAAGAGTTGTATGTTTAACGGACGACCTCACACAGAATGAAAGAGAGATATAGAGAGCATAAAAGCTTTGTTGATGAAAACAATCACGGTAGAGAGTAAGATAACCACAATGGCGGAGCTAAAAGGACAACCTTAAGCACAAATACAGTATGACCGTGAAAGTTTTGTGTGAATCCTGCAAACAAGGGCATTGACAGACCGAAAACTTAAAAGCTCTGCTTCCTCCAAAAGGACAATATAAATTTGTACTTCATTTAGTGTAACAACTGAAAAACAGAAACGGCCACTATTTCACACACTCCTATCAATCAGTATGCGGTGTGTGTTCACTCACAGTGGACTGGGGTCTGCTGATGTCCTCAGCGTCCAATGAAATGACATCCAGGGGCGGGGCGAGGGTGGGGTCACTGCTGCTGCGCACCGACAGAGGAGTGGCTGACGGGGGAAAAAATTATACAGTTATACATCTGAAAGTCTAGTATTGAAAAATCACTGTAGCAATACCATTATGTATTATATTATCACAAGGCACTAAAAATGAGTGATTTTAAATTACATCGAGATACTATGATAGATTTTGATAATATGTTGAATATTAGGATTGTAGTAATATTTTCCATATTAAAACTGTATGCTTCCAACATTTTTTTAGCCATTTTTAAACATGTTTTTTTTTGTTAAGATTAAATTCTTGTTTATTTTAGCAGTTTGATTTAAAGGAAAAAAATATACCTACACGTACATACACACACACAAATAAATGTGTTTGTATATATATATATATGTGTGTGTGTGTGTGTGTGTGTGTGTGTGCGCGTGTGTATTTTTTTTCTTAAGAACATTTTCTTGAACTTCTGCATAAAATAAGTACATTTGAGTAGTTACTTTTATGTCTCACTTTCCATTATTTAATTTGATCTTTACAAATAAACAAGTTTGAACACCACCAGGAGTGTTTTCCTTTTCAGATACACACCGGATCATATAAACACAATAAAAATCACACTGAACTCACCACAAGAAAGCACAACAATACAGCCTGAAACAACACAAAAGACATCCGAGTGAGTCAGAGCAGCTTTTCGCGCGCACACTCTCACTCATCTGCCCCGACAAACGTCTCCCATCATAAGCATTTGTCTGGTTTCCATAAGAGGGACAAAAGCCAAAGAGCCGAAGCCATCGCTAGACTCAGCAGAAACGGTTATGGGAACAGGATGCTAGGACCATCAAAAACAGCTCTGTCTTTTACAGGAACAAAATTAAACCATGGAAAAATGCAATGAGGGAGTTTTATATCAGGAGAGTACGACAGAATGTCCTTGGCCTTCATACTGAAGAGGATCTCCAAGACCTTCTGAGATAAAGCCGGAGACACTGTGACACCTCAAGGACCTGAAGTACACAAATGTGTGCAGAGGAGGCATGGTGGCAAGGTCACTGCTGGTCAAACACTTCAAAAAGCAGAATTGACAAAGCATATGTATCACCTATACGAAGCTAAAAAATATGGCAAACATAAGCAGCAAAAGTAATTCAGAAACTGTAACCGCACTAATGAGCATATTAGCATATGACTATACAACATTTACATATTAACAACTAGGCAGTATTGAGCGATTTCATCCACCACAATGAACGACAACGCTGTGTCACTGAGAGGTGAGCTATTTACGATGCTTTTTTCCCCCGCAAATCAATTACATTGTGTGTCCTTCACACATTTTTTGTACAAACGCTCTTTTTCATGTGAAAAATTTCAGATCTGTACACAGACTCTTCTCCCCATTCTTTATTGGTTACATTTAGCCATTGTTTTTTCGCTTGTAATGCAATAAATACATAGTCATAATTAAAAAGATATTGCTTCTGAAACTGCTAGAAACCTGTAGTTCTAAGTATGTTAGGGTACGACAGGGTTTTTAAGTTTACGTATTAAGGTTTTAGGGCAGCGA
The DNA here is from genome assembly GCF_018831695.1 of Puntigrus tetrazona. NCBI lineage: Eukaryota > Metazoa > Chordata > Actinopteri > Cypriniformes > Cyprinidae > Puntigrus > Puntigrus tetrazona. The sequence continues at coordinate 4,856,456 of NC_056699.1, forward strand.
GAACAGCTTTTTCCTCTTTTTTTTAATCAACAAGGATGCAACACATTTTTTCTAAAAGTGGCAGTGAAGACATTTACATTATTTCAAATTTTCTTTTGAATAATGTTCAACAGAAAAATGTTAAATAAATGCTGTTCTTTTGAGCTTTATATTCATTGAATCCTGAAAAATGTACCGGCACAAAGACTTAAAGCGTCATGCTTTCAGCACTGATAATAAGTGGTCCTTGAGCACCAAATCAGTATATTAGAATGATTTCTGCACGATCTAGTGACCCTGAAGGCTAGAGTAATGATACTGACAGCTTAGTGACATTAAACAATAATTAAATAATGCATTTAAAATTATTATAATTATTAATAATAATAATAACAACTGCATTTTTACCAGCAGAATCAATATTAAACAAGTATTATTAATAATATTAATATTTAATATTTAATGCATCACTGCATAAAGGTCTGTTTTATTTGTTTAGTGTTGCACGTTGTGCTTTTATAAAATAAAGAAAACAAACATGTCGCTTTCTGCTATTCTGCTTCCTGTAAAAATGAACTGAAACTCAGCATATATAGGCTATGTTACCTGTCGCATTATTTTTTTCCCCTTGTTTATTGGTTAACAAAATCAAATACATTTCAATAATTTATTCCTTGCATGCACTGTATATGTACTGCAGATTATATATGACATTATAATGTAATATAATACTTTGTGTTTTCACAGCTAGGTGGAAAATATTTTAATTTGTACTACTTTATCGGAATAAAAGATACAGAGTGTAGCATGTTGTTGTACCGAAATCGTATTGAACTGTGTCCCCCGTACGAGGTGTGTACCAAAACGTGACCTCTGTGTATCGTGCCACCCCTAATACACACACACACACACACATTAACAACACTTTCCTATGTGCTGTATATTTCCATCTTTTTAAATACAGTTCAGTGCAGTTTTTAAAGTAGCTTCCTAATACTAATGAGATCTAGTTATCTTGCGTGTACTGGTAAAATCGACGGAACAACACTGAGGACTTGCTGCAATTAACAAAAAGAGCAAGTCTGATCCTGAAAAGAAAGAAAAGCACACAGTGAGAGAGAACAAGAAATTCCAGCACAGTGCTTGAAAAAGTTAAACCATTTTCCCTCGTCAAAGAAACGGTTCCATCAGCAAAGACTGCTCCTTTCCTTCAGTCTGCTACTAGAATCATCAAAAAGGTCTTTGGGTAAGATCACACTAGCATAGAAACTCTGATTCAGGTAAAGTCGATGTGTCCCGGGAGTCATTTTAAAAAGATACTGGAACCAAAAGCAAGCTTTAACACTTCTGCTACAGTTCATTAGGAAAGCCATTGGTATTACTTTTTTTTGAGAACTCATCAGGGCCATCTAAAAATGTAACTATTGAACTGTATTTCTCTGTATGTCAATGCTGATGTGCAAATGAGACCGATAAGAGCAAAACAGAAACCCAGACTCTTTTCACGCGCGGGTTGAGTTCATTTATGTGACAAACTTTAGATAAATGTTCATCGTTTGACTGGGCACGCATGCTGAAAAAGGGTTTAGTTGTCATTACAGCTAGACATAAACGTCATATTTTAAGAGACTGGTTTGTGTCCTGTGTATGTGTGAGCAATTTTAGAGCAACTCCTAAACCATAACCTTCAATTCCATCATTAATCTACACCAGAAGACCTTCAACATCAGCCGCTAACTACACCCTTAAGACCTTGCGAAGAACGCTCACAATAAGAAAGCTCTTGGACCTTCGTGATGTTTACAAATTCTCAAAAAGAGGGGGTTACATCTGTGCAGTGTCTGGGGTTTCCCTCAGCACCAATCAATCTTCTCCAACCTGCAGAACCTGGTGGAGCTTGGCACTGAGCTCCAGGCCCAAGGTTAATCGTCAAGAGGAACGTTCGTGCAAACTAATTTTGGGCATTAATTTCGCGCCTCTTTTACGCCCCTTGAAACAACAAAGGCAAGAATCTGTGGGAAATCTGTAAAGACCAGTGCGATTTAAGGTAAAACCTTTAATTACTGGCTAGTGGTTTCATCTTCTAGGAAAAGCACGATATTTGGAGTGTGCTGTGAATGTCTATTCAGCTGAATAAATAACAGGCGATCCCACGTATGAGTAATCAGCCTGAAAATAAAGAGAGTTTGAGTAGGAAAATATTAAAAGTATTAATAGACTAAAAGTTTGACATTCACAGGCCTGAAGATGCCTTCAAATATTTTCATAAGACCGGTTTGCCTTTTATCTAAAAATTTAATTTATGAAGTGATGGTTTTATTAAGGTTGCACGAGGGTAAAGAATTAAAACTTCATCAAAACTTGCACTTTTTTTTTAAATTAGCACAGCTTTTAATAATTAGTTTTCCTCACAAATGTTTTATGCTTTTGAATAAATTAAAAGTTACAGTAGTGTACTTTTTTTGTTTGGTAGTGAAAATGTTTCATATAAATTAAAATACAAACTAATTTTATTTACAGCGCATTAAAAATTCTGTACAGCTACACAGTAAAAAATACAACTACAGCAATAAAATAGTTATATGAGTTAATAACTAAAATTTTAAAAGAAAGATAACGTTATAAAGTGTGTGTTTTTAAAAAAATAAATAGCTAATTCCCTTTAAATTTGCAATGTTTTATCCATACAGTTGGTTTTACTTCAAAACAACAAAAACTAACAGCATCTGTTATGTTCATACAATATAGTTTGCCTTCCAAAAAAAACAAAACAATAACTACAAATCATTTTCAGCAGTTACAGAGATAAGAAAATGATACACGCACATCTGGGGCCTCTAGAATAGGGGCCAAAACTACATGCAGAGGATCTATGAGAGACTTCAGAGTCTGGATTTCATCAACGCAATGTTTTTGCGACGGAAATTCCCCCGTCCTGAATAATGTGCTGTGTTTGAATCGAGATATTTCTGTCAAATATGTTCTTGGCGTGAAAATAAACGCCACTAAAAAAGGTCAAGTGAAAAGTCCCGAACTTAACAACACGCCTCAGACGGCTTCCCACTCGACTACAATCCCAGAGCGTCATAAAAGTAATAGGAAAACTTCTCTCAATTCTGGGTTTAAACTTCTAGGATGAAGGACAGCATGGCGGATCCTCTCGACCTTCGACCCCTGAGAGGTCTGTCATGTGAAATGGGGTCAAGCGAGCGCATTCTTTTAGTCACGCGTTGTCTGTTTGTCACGGCTCTATGCTGCATTTATTCCCATCTGTGTCGAGTCGCTGCGAGAAAAAATAAAGATATTCAGCCAAGAGGGTTTGAATGTTACCATAAAACGTATAAAAAAGTGTGAACCAAGAACCAAATTGGATGAGAAGTTGTAGATCGACAGTCGGTTAACCTGTAATTCCGTCTTATTGGTAATCAATGGCTGACAGGTATGAGCAGACGCACACCTCAGGTGCTGCTGGGAGCGTGTGTGTGTGTGTGTGTGTGTGTGTGTGTGTGTGTGTGTGTAGGTCAGGGATCGATGCTGTTGTAATCATAGCGCCGTGCCACAGAGACAGTCCGAGCTCAGACAGATTTGCTGTGTTTCTGAGAACTGTTACGGCTCGAGCAGGAACAAACTCGTGCTCTCTAGTTGACGTTCCATAATTACATCTGAAAAAACCCTTTCCTCAATTCTTTCCTTGTGTGCTGACTGAGTAAACATGAACAGCAGGTCTAATTTGTTTAAAGTGCCCGTGGTTAGAATGTGTTACCCATGACAACCAATCGCATATCTTTTAATACATCAAGATCTCGGAAGAAAAATGAGCTTGTATGCTTTCAAATTATATGATCAGTGTATTGCTTCAGATCCAATTTAACCTAATTAGAATTAGCAAAAGCGATTTAGAATAAAGGCTATAAAGGATGTAAACTATTTTTACTTTATATTTATAGAGTAAAGTCTTATGAACAAATCCCAGATTTTACTATTGGGCAGAAGAATTATTGGAATAGAATAGTAATTGGAATTGTAAAATAAATAAATAAAATAAAATAAAGGAAAACTTCAATGACGCGTGGTCATATCATAACAACAATTTCATCTTGACCAAAAACTTTAATATTTGGCAGAAGGATTATCTATTATCTTTTAATATTTTGAAAACATTTTTGCTAAATAATAGTATGCTTGTTAAAGAAAAGAAAGAAAAAAAAAAAAAAGAGCTGACTTGAATACATCAACTTAATTAACCTAAAATTAAAAGAACTGTGCATTAATATTTTTTGTAATACTTTTACAATTTTTAAATTTTAATTTTAAAATGAAATAACTTTAAATATTGACATGTATACACACAAACACATATACATACACACACACACACACATATATATATATATATATATATATATATATATATATATATATATATATATATATATATAAAAACATATACCCTGCACATTTGTTCATTATTTCCTTGATGCTTTTGTGCTCCCTATTGTTTTCCTTGTTTAACAGAATATCAGATTCTGAACATTAACGTGGTTCAGAGACAACAATTCACCAAACTCCAGATTGAAACGTTTATCATTGCATACTGCATTACATTTTAAAACTGCATGCGGTATACAGCGCATATGGCACATTTACTTTGTTTGAATTGGCATTTTAGCTTGTAACAAACATCTCTTTTCTCTCATGTCTGTACAGCAGGTGTGAGGGCGGTCCTTTGAGCTCTGACTGACATCTGTCACGCTGCCAATCACCCTCTGTATCATCTCCACCTCTTTAACCTCACATTCACCCAGAGCTTTAATGTATGTCTTTGACCCACAAACTGAGCAATGACCCACTGCCCCTCTCCAGCCGTCTTTATTCAGCAGTCACCACCTGTCACTCACTCTTATGCCCCGCCCCACAGCAGAATAAAAGTGACTTAGATGTTTTGTTTTGGGGAAATGTCATTGTGCTTTTGTACAGGATGATGTGTTTAACCCTCAGAGACACACTGTTGGAGAACTGCAAAACAAAACAATTGAGTAACATCAATTTTTTGCTAAACTAAATCAAAACAGCAGCTCACACAAATTAACACAGCTGCACATACTGCTGCTGACAGTTTTGCATGTAAATTTATGCTTTCAATTGATTTATTTTTTTCTGAATACTGTGTGATGAAAAGAACAGATACCGGTTACCATTTAATTATTCACTTTGCTAATAAAAAAAATCAACACATATTGGCAGCATTTAGTCTTTTGGCCTTTTCAGACCCATATAAATATACAACTTTTTAGAACATTACTATAAACCTAGTCATTTTTAGATGCATTTAGACGTGTGTGTGTGTGTGTGTGTGTGTGTGTGTGTGTGTGTGTGTGTGTGTGTGTGTGTGTATATATATATATATATATATATATATATATATATATATATATATATATATATATATATATATATATATATATACACACACACACACACACAAACAAACTTAAAAGCAAAATTCAAGGGACAAATTTGCAAAAAAAAAAAAAAAAAAAAAAAAAAAGCTAAAGAAAATGTAATAGAAAAATAAATTCAAGAAAATAATTCAGGAAAAAAATAATATTATAAGATGTTTGGTCATTTACAGCAAGATTCAGAGGACACTTTTTAGTTGCAACGTGTGTGTTACACATCCACATCTACTAACCAGATTAGCAGCGTACACTGTTCAGAAGTCAAGCGAAGTCCGGCCAAGCATGAACTCATTCAAATGCTGCCATTATCCCTGTTTGCACCCCAGACACACACACACACACTAATTAAGTTAACCCTGATCCCGTGAAGGCCTTTCCTCCTCTTTAGTACCACTGATTCAATAAGACTCCTTTTTGACTTCCCTATTGCCTCGGCTGCATTTCAACAACAAATCCCAAGTGCTAACACACACACACACACACACACACACGCACGCACGCACGCTATAGCGCGGCTACTAAACTACATTGGGCACGGTTCCTTTGTCCGCAGCATCATTTAATTGATAAATGAGCGAGACGAGCATTGTGTGTGCAGCTGACAGTGGACTTTTTGTAATGTAATGACACGGCAGTGTTTGAGGTGTACACAGGGACATCTGCCTCCAGTCTGGCTTCAGAGAGGAGCATTATGGGAAGGTTAGCCAGGGCAAGCCTGAGTGAGCAGTCACAATGATGGATTCAGGAATGGCAAGTGTAACGTTTGCATTCATTTGAATTGATACAGCTTCGGCAGTCAAACATCGAGCGAGCGTTAGCCACTTTAATAGTCACAAATCTGCTGCCGTGTAGTTGCTAAGGCAATACGGGTGGTCGCTAAGCAGCCTTAAAGGGACAGTGATCCAAAAAACTGAAAATTCGGTGATCATTTTTACACAACCAAAACCAAGTAAACGCTAAACCACACATAACATCAGCTCAGTTGTAACCACACGTGTACACGAGTTCACACATAACTATGAAAACAATCCACATTCACCATCTACAACTGTGTACCACACACTCTCTAAAACCACCACACACACACTCATGCCGAAGTGCATATACAGATGTTTTCTTCATTCAGTCGGCCTGTGGTCGCTGAAAATGAAAGACACTTGTGCATGTTGGAAACAAAGTATTGTTTAACCCTTAGAGGCTTTGGGGTTTCAACAGAACCCACAAATATACCTCTTTGACTTATTGTTCTTACAGCATTTTTTTTATCTCTCCTTGACCATAACCTAAGTGTTAAATGATTAAAATAAAAATAAATAAATCAAATCAAATAAATGCTTAATTCGATAAATATGAATATATAGTAGTACTGTATACAATACAGAGTATACAGTAAATTAAATTATCACTGTAATTTATAATAACATTTTTAATCAGGCTTTAATTCGTTTAAGAACAAAAAATGTACTAAAAGTTTGATTAAAAAAAACAATTATTAATACAGAAAAAATAAAAATACTTGGTTATATGTAGTTAATAATTTAGACAACAATTTCACCCTGGTAAAAAAAATATAACATATCCAAGGCTTCACTATTTGCTAAAATAAAATTAAAACAAATAAAACAAAAAATATATATATAAATTTAATGAATAAGCACGCCACACAGCAATAACACAATAAATAAAATAAAAATAATAAAAATAAAGTTTTTTCTATAATAATTTAGAATAGTATTATTTTCGACTGTAATTATTTAAAAGAAAAATCTGTTATGAATAAAAGTTTCTATTTCAGATGGTGCTCAACACATCATTCATGTATTTCTTTTGGACTGATGTGGACATGTGAAGTGCAGCGCAGGCAGACGTACTTGATTTGAGGGCAGAGGGGGTGACCTCGATCTCACTGCCCAGGTAGGGCTGCAGGACGCTGAGCTCAGGTTCAGAGTGGTCAGGGCTGGAGCGGCCAGACGCCACACTCCCCCCGGGACTCACCGTCGCCCTCTGCTGGAGCTCCATCTTCTCATACACCGCCTTCAGCTGAGGACAGACAAACACCAGTCAGATTAGAGAACCGGAGAACAAACAAACAAACAAAACCCAGCTACAATGTCAAAAAGCCGAAACAATAATGTTTATACTGTACACATCGCATTTATTTTACAAGGACATAAGAGACACAAGGCTGAAAATAAAAATAACTGCAGGTACTAGTATAAGCACACTGATCAAACCGTTTTTCCTTGTTTATTTTGCACAAAATCCACAACATTTTTTTTTTATTACAGCGTGAAAAAGCTAACCGTGGATATGAGATCGTTCCTCAAGATTATAAAGTTCAAAAGTATACTCAATAGAAAGGTACAAGGCAATATTGATCATTTATTCTCACTCAGCAAACACCCTGAAAAACACAGGCAAATATTTATTATAGATGCTTTAAAAATAAGCGTGAATTTAAGACGGGAAGAGTAGTCAGTGTAGATGTACAGTGTGAGAAAGCCTGGACCCTTAAAATATATATTGACAAAACATCTGATGTAAGAAATCACTATATTACATGGCAAGAGATATCAAAGTCAGACATCCAATTAGTATGACAGATCTTTTTTTTATACAATATTTTTTATAATACACACACACACACACACACGTGTGCGTGCATATACAGTAGTCAACACTGATCAAAATATTCATCAAAGCTGTCCTAAAACATAAAATGTGCTTTGATAAAATGTGTACTACACACATGTACACATTATATTTATATATATATTTATATATATACATATATATATATATATACATATATATACACATATATATATATATATACACATATATATATACACATATACACACATATATATATACATATACACATATATATATATACATATACACATATATATATATATATATATATATATATATATATATATATAAAGAAAATTACACTTTTAAGTTGTAAATATTTTATTAAATATTTTATATATATAACAAATATTTTAATGCATATGAAACAAACAATACAAACCAACAAACAATACAAATTGTCATTTTATATAAGTTTCAAATTTAAATAAAATCAATCAAAAAGAAAAAACACTGATATACTATTTTGTCTTGATGTTGGCAGTCCAATCATAATAAATTAAGATGATATATGATATTTAAAAAAAAAATTATAAATAAATAAACAAACTGGAAAGGTCAAGTTGAGTGCATTGCATTGTGGGATGCAGTGCTCCCCGAAGCATTCACTGTTCACATGTTGGCGAATACAGGTATTCCTGTTTTTCGTGCAAACAGAAACTTATCCAGCAGCACACACACCACAAACATACTGCAAGGAGTATGTTAGCGAGCTAAACCGAAACACGCGCACTTATCTCTTGTCGAGAGACGCTGTTATTCCAGCAGGTGCCTCAAATGGGGCGAAACGTAATAAGCAATTACTAACAAGTTAATATACACAGCCATCAGACAATAATTAGACACATTACACCGCAACCGTACGTTAATTGTCAATAGAACAGACTCGAACGTAACGGCTGAGAGCCTGTGTGCGCAATGCATCGGTCGAGTAGCTTACAGCATCTCTCCCAAAACCAGTTACGATCAAATAAACTAAATTAAAAAACGAAACCCGAGTCGACAGGCGTCTGTGTTTGTGAGCACATGCGTTAAGCATCAATGGTCAAATTAGATGTGACAAGGGAATCAGAAGCTGTCAAACATAATGTCACGGTAGCGTTATGAGCCGAGAGGACGTCGACGGTAATGAGAGAGAATACGTTTGAGCGTGCCGTGGTCTCTGACCGTCTCCGATTGGCACGTTGACAAGCGGCCATAAAGCCGGGCCGGCTGATGAATTCATTCGCCAGCCACTAATGAATTAGCACTTCCCTTCTTCGCCCGGCTCGCCTTTCCAATCACGTCAAAGGCCTGGCAGAGGAAACTACGGCTTAATGAAAGACAAAAAAAAACCCCAGGCAACATCAGCCGAGAGGGCAGGTATGGCAGAGCGAAGACGGAAACTCGATATGAAGTCATCTGCATCCGCGACTGTTTTTCAGGAAAACAATAACCGGTGACACGCGACAGGAATACGCATCATCAATCACAGGGAAATATTGGTCCGGGCTGGCATTTCTCGTGGTGAAAAATAAACCGAAATCGTCCGGATCTGAGCGAGGGGGAAAGTAATCTCGGGGAATCGCTTCTCCACGGGTTTGATAGATGGCCGTCTTTCCGCGCGTCTCTCTTTCTCTCGGTCCTCGCCCTAAGCGTTCATACCTGATCAAACTCTATTTCTAGGCCTGAAGCGTGCGGGTTGGGATATTGCGTGTATGCGAACTGCACGTTATTCCTGAAGGATCGCAGAGGTGTGTCAATTTCAGCCAATCACGGGGCACCAAACGAAGCGGGGAAAACAATGAAAACTCCTTCCCTCGTAATAGCAGCAAGGCCAGGTCACGGATGTGTCTCGTGAGGGCCGTAACGTGGACGCATTCGAGTCATCCGTCAACCACACGACCTCCGAGAGGGTTCGCGAATGTGTGTATTAAAGGGATACAGACTATTAGGGCTCGGCCGAGTTGGTCTCTCGGTTGCATCTGAAGAAAGAGTCGCTGGCGGAGACCAAAGTTGATTTTCAATTTATGATTCGATTCCAAACGGCTAATGAACTTAAAGCTATACACATTCGCTCCATTGTTTTTTTTCGAGCGCCCCGCGCAAGCGTTGGGTTTTAAGACGGTCATTAAATATTTCCTTGTTAACCTCTGAAGATCACTTAAATTTGTTCTAGATCATTAGTTGTGATGTTATGGTGCCTTGGAGGCTGGTTTGAAACCGGTTTCCTTTCAAAAAAAAAAAGCATTATCTGTTTGGTCGTTGAATGTTAAGTCAACAACTCAACCAAACGTATGGAAACTTGTTTCCAGCTCAGAGTAAATAGTAAAGAAGAATGTGGAAGAAAGTTAAGAAGTGACAAAAAAACATGTTTGCCGCATTCAAAATCACTTTGTACCAAAATTGTGATATACATACTAGATGTGGACATACAGTCACGTTTATAAAAAGACACTTTTATGTCAAATTAAGAAGTAAATTATGAGCAAAGTAAATTTTGTGGCATATCTGAGATGAAGACAAGAACTATAAAATCTATCAAAATATTTAACAATGCATTTTGTAGCATACAAAGTGAAAATGACATTTAAAGAGATAAAATTGGGAGAAATGCATAATATAACTAGGAAACGGTAGAATTTTGTACTGAGATAAATAGTCTAAGATATATAGTCAAACTTTATCATATCGCACAATTTTGACTTTAAATGACAATGTCACATTGTTTCACATAAATTTAAATTTGAGGTATAAAGCCTGATTATTTTGATTTGATTAATTCACAGTTGTGAGGTCTAAATTAAAAATTGATGAAAGTCAAAATTGTCACATATAAAGCCAATTTTGTTGCATTTAAAGTCGAAATTGAAATATAGTCACAATGTGCAAAATAAAGACAAGGTGAAGTAACACGGTGACACTTCATTACGTGGAAGTCACCACCGACTTCCATAGTAGAAAAAAAATACTATGGAAGTCAATGGTGACCCAAAACAGCCAGGTTCTCATTTCAAAGAATTTTGGAAATAGATTGAATTTTTAGGTAAACCGTTCCATCAACAACTACCTTATTAAACTATTACTATGCAGCAAATTAAGAGGATGGCAAAAGTAGTAGTTAACGGTTTGTTAATAGTGAGAATTGGAAGTGCAAACAAAGTCACAATTATACATAAAGTCAGATTGTCAGATTGTCAATACTGAGAATTGTGAGACAGTCACATTGTTGTATGTAAAACGTTAAATATAAAAGTCACAAATAGATAAAAGACACGCTGAGCCATTTGTAGTAAAAACGTGAAATACAAAAAGAAAAACAGGCTACACGGAGAAGAACCAATTGCCAATCCAATTATTGTAAGTTCTTAACTTTTCTGCTGGCGCAAACTTTCTTCTCATTCGAGACAAAGTCCTGTGAATTGATTTGCATTCAAGTTAGCAGGCATCTCGCCCTCTCTTCTCTCAGCTCAAACGTAGATATTGGCCCGAGGAAACATGATGTCAAACAATGCTGACTAATGTCACTTCCTCTTGTAATCCATTACCTGCTCCACCTGCATGCTAATGAGAGACGGAGCCCGTTGCCATGCCAACCCCACCTGCCAATCAACCCCTAGGTCATGACAGTATTTTGCGGTTGCTAGCGAATGAGCCGTTCGTTTGTCACAAAGTTAATGGTTTTGAGTGTTATCGTGAAGAACAGGATCGTCTATAAAAAGCTGATGTAAGACGTCTTACAAAAACGCACCCAGGTCACTAGGTTTTAGAAGAAACCCCATCACCATTATTTCAAATTATTTTCCAGAGCTTTTCCTTCCTTTATTAGGGCCCTACAAAACCTTATCCCCCCCCCCACTTTCTGCACTCTGTTTTAATTGTACAATTTACTTAAAATTAAAAAAAAATAAAAAATGTCTAATACGGCTTTTTTACAAAAATAGTACACTCAGATTTTGTTTGCGTTTTTCCTGGATTCTGTGATTTATAATTCAACAAATTAAACGCAAGTTTTATAATAAATTAAATGCATGAAACCAGTTGTGTCTGATTTTCACCAAAAAATAGTTCAATTCATTGATTTCCAACAGACCAAATCATTTTCGTACAGTGTTTTTTCAACGTGCTGCTGGTCAAAAGATATTAAAAACTGACAGTTTTTGGTGTTGCCAGGTTTTCTCATAATTAATGAAGTTTTTACCAAATATCATAAATCAGCCATTAAATGATACCCAATTTAACCATGTCAGCCATTTTGGAAATTTTTTATTCATTAAAATATAAGTAATGACGAAGAGAGAGTGGATGCATGTACCATGTATGTATGTGTATGTGACAAATAAAATTTGAATTTGAATTTAAAAATTTGAATTTGATGCTAAAGCGCGCTCTGCAGGACACAGAGGCACCAATGCTATCAACTTGCATTTTTAGCCTTCGCTGATAAGAGTAATATGTCATTCGGAACTGTAAAGGTCCGACTTTAATTTGTGTGCGCTGATAATATCAACAAAACGTGAATTTATGTATTAAAGGAAACAATGCTTTTATTAAAGGATGTGCTTTCTGCCTTCTCGTCTTGAACAGGACAGGAGCTCTTCACAAAAAACGAACAGAAACTCTGCAAAAAAGAAATGATGTATAGCTACAGAAAGCTTTAAATTAGCACTTGACGCTGACGGCAGCTCTCTGCTGCGGCACAATACACACCGTTGAGCCGCTCGGTCGTGGAGCGCGGCCTCGTGTTGTTTCCACCAGCGCCGCAAAGTGATTTTTCATCACTAATTGATGGATGTCTAAAATATAAAAATAAGGAGAAGCCTAAAACGGGTCCAAAGCCCGGCCCGCGTCTATACTATGATGTGAAAATTGCCCTGAGGCTCGGCCCTAGGGGCGTAAGAAAGTCGGGGCCCATCGGTCCCAGGCTTAAATGCAGGGCTCTAAGAGAACTCACTCGAGTATTTTCTCTGCGTCCACAGCTTGTGATGAACTAAAGAGGGTGAGAGCTTTTAAAAATGATTAAGTTAGTTTGCGAATGTGATATTGATTTAACAGACAGTTCAGTTTATTAACAGTTCAATAAACAAGTTAATAGCCTATAAAGTGACTTGCGTTGTCTAACTTAACACTGCTGCCTGATTTTGCTCCATTTCATCATTGAAAATTGTTCCATATAAAAGTAACAGCTCAGCTGCTGCGCAACTCTAAAGGCAAATACAGCGGTGTTTCATTCAGAAAAAAATGAATCTGAAAACGAATCTGAAGAGTGAGTGATTCGTGATTACCTATTAAGACAGCCACTTGATTCACTCATGAACAAATCAGCTATTCGAACAAATCATTTGAATTAATGATTCAAGGATAAAATTAGTGACTTGCCGCCACCTGCTGGTGGATTAAATTATATTTTTAATTTATAATTTCAATTATTTAATTAATTTAAAATTTAATATTTAAACCATTAATCTTAACATGAATTAATGCACTCTGAGCCTTAAAATATCCCTTTAAAACACCTTTGTGTTTTTGCCATCTCTGCAGAATAATTTTTTTATTGATACTAATTTAATGGGACAACTTATTTGTCTGGTTCTACTTATTACATA
>NC_056699.1:6533283-6536503 GCF_018831695.1 Puntigrus tetrazona
ATATTACTATAAATGGGTTCAGACAGAGTTTGTCATCAGCACTTGAAAAAATAATCCATCAAATAAACAAATGAACTACATTAAAATAAACATAAAATACATGGAATTTTGATCTTTTAATCTGAATAAGCAATCATATTGTTTCATATAAACGAGACCAAAAACAGTAAAAATCCATTTCTATTCCATAAGAATATGAAATCAAGACTCTGAGGCATTTTCCGTGAGATAAACAGCTTTATACAATCATCTGTGCTGAAACAAAAAAAGAGAAAAACCCAAATGTGGAGCTCTGAAAACCGTTATCCAATCAACAGTCACATGTTTTCAGAGCACGTGAACGGTGCAAGATTGAAGTAGTACAGAAAGTCAAAAGCAGAAAGCCAGAACTTATGTGTGATCTCAGTCTGAAGCCTCTGGTCTTTAGAAAGGCAGGGGACATTTAAAGGAACAGTTCACCCAAAAACAGAAATTCATTTACCCTCACTCACATAATATGCTTTCTTCCAAGAAACGTTGGACTTTTATGCTGCTTTTATACATTCCCAGTCTCTGGATATCTGTGAAATAACTTTTCTCTTCCACAAAAAAGAGGGCGAATAAATAACATAAATTTCATTTTTAGCTGAACTGCTCCTTTAAACCTCCGGATATACCGTACATAAATATTCAGCAATGCAATTTCAATGCATCTTCAAACGACAACAAAAAGCATAATAGTTTCCCCATCGTATAGGTATTTTTATATTGTGTAAAACATTGTGAAAAAGCTACTCTAAAAAGTTAAATTAAGAGGAAAACCGGGGCATCCAAAAAAAAGCTTTTATTATTAACGCCGTTGTTTTTTAGTTGCTTTTTTCTTTTTTTTTAATCAAACAAAGCTTGGACAAAAGAGGGTCGGGACGGTCTACGGCAGCCCTAAACCTTTGGTACATTCAGCACAAATATCAGCACGCCACTGCAAAAGCCTTAATACAAAATAACAAAGATCTATCCGGTTTGCATCAACGATCTAGCCGGCCGCAATCGAACTGACAAAAGATGATATGCTCGCGTCCGTCTTCATCGCTATTCCAAAATTCGATGGGCCTCATGGCAGTTTCGACTGCACCAGTTTTCACTGGAAGCGATATCAACTCAAATTCAGATTAGAAAACATTCAGAGTACGATCCAGCCACGGCAGTGTTTCGTAAAAGTCTGGAATGTATTGATATGGGCTCGATATTCCAGTTTCGTATCATACAAAAAAAAAAAAACGCTGTCGGAGCGAAAAACGAAACAGAGATGTGTTAACGTCACACTAAAGCTAGATAAGGATATGGAAATAATAATAAAGTCAACACGAAATGGCATTGCGAGCTGTTATACTGTGGCATTTATTATATACCACAATATCAATAAAACAAATGGCGTCCGTTTCGGGTTTCATGCTGACTTTGAGTGTTTTTGTAGCTTTATTCTGTGGGGATGTGACCGCTCTCTTACTTCAAATGTCTTCGTGAACGAAATGGTGTCATCCGAAGACAACAGAAAGGCCTGGGTTGGACTGTAAAGTCCAAAAAAAAATCGTCTTTTTATCCTTCGCGCACAGTGGTCACATTCGTGATGTTGTAGTGCGTCTGCGAGTGCACTTCAGTGTTAACATGCCCTTTGAAAACGTCACACGTGAAAGCATAGAAGCAACCGAATTCATTCAAAAGTGTCGCAAACCTGACGACGAGAAGCACGCGGCGTCAAAACGAACCTACGAGAATGACCGACGTATAAATGCGATAAAAAGAAGAGAGGACACGTACATTTCGGTTCGGTATAGCGGGCGGCGCTGTCGTGTGTGATAGCGTTTGAGGCGATTCGAAAAAGCTTTCACAACACAGCATTTGTTCGTTCGCGCCGCATTTTGACGCTCCGTAGAAAAGTCTTTTTTTTACAGATAAAAAGAGAGCGAGAATATCAAAGTCCTTTGGGTTTGTGTTGTTCCTCGTTTTAATCCACGCCCTCCTCGATTCATCCCGGAGCCGGACATCCCCCGGTCCAGCTCGCCCGTTCGTTTTCTGTCTGTTGCTTTCCAAGGAAGTATTTTTAAGTGACGCGGTGTACAAAACATACGCCTAAGTGCTTCTGGTGTCTGTTTTAGGTGGCTGCGTCCTTCGCTGTTCCTCGACGGGTCGTGGAAATGAAGTATTTTTGATCGGCGTACACAAGTGCAAAAATCGACATTCACTCCAAACCGAAAGTGCTGGTCTCCTCCACTGCCGTCAGCATCTTCTCGTACAGCATGGAGAACGAGGGGTACGGGGGGAGGTCCAGACGATTGAAACACGTGTGAGCTCTGCAACCACAAATAAACACAGGACGCTTCATTTTCTGATCGGATAAAATTACCATTCAAACTATTTTTATGTGGATCTTGTGGATCACGCAAGCGATGAAATCTGTTGGAAAAACGGTTTATTTGCCACAAATGTGCTATTATTGAACTAGAGCATGATCGTTTGTAATTATTTTAATATTTACGTCAGAATTCGGTTTCACAAATGAGGCTTAATCAAAATTAGTTTCTTACATAACACTGGCCACATCAGGCTTTTATTTTTTAATTGATCACGTTTTTTTTTGACAGTGTAGTGATTTAAAATTCAGTACCAACAAAATATTAAATCAAGTTAGAATTACACTATATAAATATATAATAGACAAACATATAAACATTATAAACACAAGCATTTTATTATTATTATTTTTTTAAATTGTCCTTTTTATATTATTTATTGATTGGTTGATTTATTCATTATTGAAAGAAAAATAAATTAATACTTTTACCTAGCAATGATGCATTCAAATATTTAGAAGGGATATTAAAGACAGTAAATATATTTCGAGTAACCTTTCTATTCATTAAATATTACTGAAAAAATGTATAACTGTATCCACAAAAATATTAAGCTGTAAACTTTTTTCAACATTTATCATAATAAAAATAATAATAATAAATGTTTCTTGATCATTAAATCAGCATATCAGAATAATTTCTAAACTGAAGAAATAAAAAAGAAATAAATGACATTTTAAAATATATCAAAACAGAAAAGAGTTATTTAAAATTGTAATGTCACAATATTAACATTTTTAAATAGATTTTATTTAAAAAATGTAATTTAAAAATTTTAGATCAAATAAATGCAGGCTTGGTGAGCAGAAGAGACTTTTTCAAAAACATAA
>NC_056699.1:6536603-6539427 GCF_018831695.1 Puntigrus tetrazona
CTCACACACACACGCACACTCACACGCTCACACACTCACTCACACACTCACACACACACGCACACTCACACGCTCACACACTCACTCACACACTCACTCACACACTCACTCACACACACACTCACACACACACTCACACACTCACTCACACACACACGCACACTCGCACGCACGCACACTCGCACGCACGCACGCACGCACACTCACACACGCGCACACACGCGCGCACACACACACACACGCGCGCGCGCGCACACACACACACACACACACACACACACACACACACACACACACACACACACACACACACACACACACACAGATCTCTCACCAGGTGTGCGCTCTGGGCAGCTTGTCCCTCGTGCCCCACTGTTCGATGGTGAACAACTGCGGCCCATTGGATCCTGAGAAATGACAGAAACACAGAACGTCACTTTATCAAATGCATTACAGGAGCAGTTCATGTCTGGAAGAAAAATGTACAGATAATGCACCCGGCATCTAAAAATGTCCTTTCTTTAGTTGTGAAGAAATTTAGTTTTTGGAGCAAAACGTTTCAGGATTTCTCTCCATATAATGGACTTCTATGGTGGCCTAGAACTTCCAAGATGCAGTTTAAATGCTGCTTCAAAAGGGATCAAAATGATCCCAGCCGAAGGAAGATAGATCGATCTATATCTTATTGATCTATGATTGGTTACCTAAAAAAATCAAACATTCAATTTCAATACTTTTTAACCTCATGTGTTTAGCTCTAGCTCTAAACGCTGTCCGGTTCATGATGGTTAGGTAGGTCTAAAAACTCAATTCTAAATCATCCTACATAGCTGCAGAAGCAACAACACAGTCTTTACAAAGTGAGCGAGTGAAGGAGGTCAAATGTACTTTACCAAAAACATTTTATAAAATAAAATGGCGATTTAGGTTTTGAAAGAGGAGGAGAAAATGACATGGGAGTTTTTTGACTTAGCCTCACCGTCATGAAGCAGAGGTAACACAGAGCTAGACAACAAGCATGTTTGAGGTAAAAATAAATAAATGGGATCGTTTAGAGTGTCTTTAAACTGCATTCTGGAAGTTCAAAGACAGCATAGAAGTCTATTACATGGAGAGAAACAAAGAAACGTTTTGCAGAATTTCTTTACGACTGATGAAAGATGACATGAACATCTTACATGTCAAGGGGGTGAGCACGTTGTTCATTTTTGCTCTAGAAGTGAACTCGGTGCATACGGACGCGGCCTAATATTAATGAGTGTGGCGAGACNGACTGATGAAAGATGACATGAACATCTTACATGTCAAGGGGGTGAGCACGTTGTTCATTTTTGTTCTAGAAGTGAACTCGGTGCATACGGACGCTGCCTAATACTAATGAGTGTGGCGAGACGGGGGGCGGGGCTTACCGTAGAGCTCAGCGAAGCCGTTCATCGGGACGCGGGACGTTCCCGTCACAAACTGCAGCAAACGGATTCGCTTTTCTGCATCCATCAGCAACACCGTCTGAAGCAATAACAATAAACTAGAATCAGTTTGTTCTGTAAGCCGTGCTGTAATACCACAGTGACGGTGTTTTCACCACGGCTAAGGGGGTTTTAACTACTTCTTATATACAACAACAACAACAACATGCCAACCACTAATCATGGTAAATATCATATAATAGGGCTAATAACTTATGACAAAAGTAAACAATTTTTCAATACTGAAATCCTGTATTATATGACTATTACAGACATTAAACACACACTGTGTATTTATTAAAGTTTCTTTTTCTGTCTTATTGACAGTGGATATGCCTCAACGTCAAATACAATTTGACTGGGAAATAAAAAAAAGTGCAATATGCNACACACACACACACGGGCATCTGCAAAAGTGAGTGTGGCACAACAAATGCTTCCTCTCAATTGTTTTTTAATAATCATTTAAAATTTTTATTAAACTTAAAATGTGCCCAAAATTGGTGAAAATCACTGTAACATGACTTTTTTAGTCTCTTGGTGCTAACTATAATTAGGGACGCTCACCTTTCATCTAGGGATGCTTTGCACTTCTTTGTTTGATTATTTTTTATTAAATTCTGCGATTAAAAGTAAATAGTTGTTTCGCTGTGAGCTATGTTGTTTTAGCACACTGCTGTGACGGAAATGGAGCGGCTGAATTTATAGCAAAAAAGGCAAAACGGCCCAATAAGCGTATTAAATGTGCATTTTCTAATGATTTTCTAATGATTCAGATTTAAACAAACACAGATATCATTTGATTTTTGATGATGATACTACTACTACTACTAATAATAATAACACAACATCTGACCTTCCAGAACCAGATGATAACAGGGTGATTTGAGTTGTAGCTGTTTTTGTATTTGGTGTTTTCTCTCCAGTCGTTGACGTCCACGTCTCCTAAGCCACACATCAGCAGCTGAGGAACACAGAGAGGTCAGCGGCGATCGGAGAGATCGGACGAATTAAGTTACACACACAGCGCTCTCACCTCCAGCTCATTTTCATCAAAGATCTTGATCAGGTCCTGAGGTATCAGCTCATAGAAACCCTGCAGATAAAACACAAGTCAGTCGAAAACTCTCAGCGAGCGCCAGTGACCCAAACCGACCGAAAGAGGGCCCGTACCTCTTTGAAGGCCGTCATCTGTCTCTGGATCCGGTCTACAAACCTCCACTGCATCACCAGACTGCAAAGAAATGATTGTATCTTAAAGCCTGTCCCGCGTGAAAAGCGTGTCTGCGATATTTAGACGTGTTGTGGTTGGTCTGTGAGCCACTAGAGGGCAGTAAAACATACTGAATATACTCCTT
>NC_056699.1:6539527-6541551 GCF_018831695.1 Puntigrus tetrazona
CATCTGTTTCTGGACCCGGTTTACAAACCGCCACTGTATCACCAGGCTGTGCAGAGCCCAAAAAAAAAGAGATTGTGTCAGTATAAAATGCTCTGTGTAATAATTTACAAACAGAGCAAGATAGCAACTCACTCTATATATTCTTTCTTGTTGTCATTGGTTACAACCATGTCTGATCCACTTGGCTTCAAATCAACCTGATACGTCTATAAATACATACACAAGAAAACATCAAATATATTACAATGTTCTTTTAATAAATGACATGCTTGTAATTAGACAAATAATGGTGTAACCTGTCCGAAGTTGTCCTCATCAATGCAGAACCGCAAGTCCAGTTCAGTGGGGTCGTTTTCCAGAATCCACTTTAGAGAGTTGTAGTATTCACTGTCCTGCATGGTGTACATGAACATTAAACAGTAGCGAGAAAAATGAGAAAAATTATGCCCACTAAATTCAGATCAGTGCCTTTAAATAATACTTCAATGAGAATTCTGTTTTATGAGGTTTCTGCACTGTTTTGTTGCACTGTGGGCTATATATTAAAATTGATTGGTGGGTGTGTGTGTGTGTGTGTGTGTGTGTGTGTGTGTGTGCGCGCACGCACCACTGACTCCATATCATTCAGCGTGATCTGCTTGCCCAGCATCATTTTATAGAACGGTCGAATGAAGAAACCAAAAACAGACAAGAAGAATACATTTCTGTTTGCAAGAGGGAACAGCAACTACAAATCCCAGAACAAGCAAAAAAAAAAAAAATAACATGATAAAAATAAAAAAAGTGAACTATAACAATACAGAAAGTGTCATGTGAAAATGCTTCAGATCGGCTGTTAAAAACAGGTTTGTGTACCGTCTAACAGCTTTCCGTGATACACAGCCATGCCGGCCACTCGACCGATGAACTTGAAGTATGAGAGGTGATCCTCATTACAGAGGCCGGAGTTTGGATTGATCTGAAGCGTGTAGTTATCTCTGCAGACAGACAGAAGGGAGACATTAAATAAATGAATTATGATGCCATCTCTGCTGTGTCCTCTAATGAGTGTCACGGGTGGAGATTTAACAAGATAACAGACCGGCTCTGTAACACAAGAAATGCTCGCTTTCTTTCAGAACAACGATACAGACAGACAGATATGTACAGAGAGAGAGGCAGACATATTTATAAACAGACAGGCATTTATAGATAGATACGTAGAGAGACAGACATGTAAACATTGTAGACAGATAGACAGACATATACATGCATGGAAACAGATATAGACAAACAGATGAGCAAATAAAAAGATTGAGAAAAATCTGATATAATCAGATGAAATAAGCCAGCCAGTCAGATGAAAAAATATATATAAAGTAAACAGATTATAACATAAAAATAAGGGAGCCATAAAAAAGAAGATTCTTGCCCACAGCTAAAAACTGCATTAGAAGTGAAGTAAGAACTGGAAAAGGTGGTAAAAGTGCAAGTTAGCTAGTGAAGCCTCTGGAACGAATGCTAAAAGGAGATACAAATACGAGGTGAGAAGCGGAGGTGGGTGTTTCGGGATTTATGTGTCAGTTTGAGCAAATCTGCCAAAGTCAAACTCGACAAAGCTGTAGTGGACAAGCACTTGGACACTTACGTGGCTGAGTACTCAAACAACCCATAATAAGGGTTAAACATCTCCTTGGAGAGCAGGAAGAACCATTCTCTGGCCACTCCCCCGTAGTCCAGGCCTTTCTCCGATTCAAACTCAATCCAGAGACGAGCCTTTAGACTGTCGGGTCTCTTCAGGGACATGATTCGTCTGTAAGACTCCTCCAAGATGTTATTCCTGTGTAGCTTCATCTCAAAACGGTTCGGAATATCTGCCTATGGGAGAGAGGGAGAAAGACAAAAATAATAATAAAATAATAATAATAATTAACTGTAGTAATATTAAGTAATATTAAGGTTTGGAACAATCAGAGCACTGTAAACGACTGCGTTCCTGTCGTGTGAAGAACAATTTAACACCCAATAGAAAAAAAAAAAAAAAA
>NC_056699.1:6541651-6542817 GCF_018831695.1 Puntigrus tetrazona
TATATATATATATGTGTGTGTGTGTGTGTGTGTATATATATATTTTTTTTTTTACCTGAATGTGATGAACCAGCTCAATTGTTAATTTCTCAGCCAACTTGGGAATAGTAGCGAAACCTTCTTCATGAAGTTTGCTGTGGGGGAAAAAATCATATGCATACTTGTAACTGGACACAACAGGCCTGATTTTCTTAAATCCCAAGTAATGGGTACAAATTTGCATGTGCAGTTCATTGGGCATAGTGCAAGTGGTTGACTAACAAGCATGCAAGTAACACACCCTGCAGCTCACGGAACAGTTTCATGTCTCTTATCATTTGAAACATTCCGCGACACATTTTAAAGCATTGGTAGTTTCAGTTTTGCTTTAAATTAATTGAATTTGTTTAGACTTTAGGTGAGACTTAATTTTCATGACGTTCTGTTTTAAATACAAGTGAATGTAAAACATTTGCTGTGTGGTGTTTTATTTACTGGTATTTTACATTATTATTAAATGTAAAAATATAACGTGACACCAGTGAAAAAATGTGAGATTTTCATTGAATGAGAACATCTTGATTGACATGCTTGCAGAATTCTGTTTTAGTTTAAGTCGCACCAAAGATATTAGACCACTGATTGAGTTAATAAAATAAATTAGCTTGAATCTTAATACGGCATTATACTCACCTGAAATGAGGATGATCTTTGAAGAAGGCTTTCTCTGTTTCTGTGGCCTCATTGAGAGTGACTTGATCTAAAATCTCTTTTTGTCCTCTGCACCTCACAATCATGTAACCTTTAGTAAGGTGAATGACCTCATTGTGCACAATGTCTACAACTGTCTCTTCGGTGCCCTTGTCCACCAGATCCGGCTTTGTTAAGATGCCTGTAGATAGAATATGATGACAATATAGTCAGAATATACATGGTAACCACCTCAATGATAATGTAAGAACAGAGCAGGCACTGGTCAGTTATGCTGCTGAATATTGATTACTGGTATTTCTTATCATTAGTTTTCATTAATTGTAGTTATCACACACTGAGTTAGTTTTACCATTCACTGAACTTTCTTATTATAACTATAATTGTTAAGGAGATGGCATACTTCACATTTCAAAATAAGGTGAATAGAATTGCATGAAATGCAATCAGTAAAGCACACCTAATGTTCTTTCGCC
>NC_056699.1:6543041-6543482 GCF_018831695.1 Puntigrus tetrazona
AAATAAGGTGAATAGAATTGCATGAAATGCAATCAGTAAAGCACACCTAATGTTCTTTCGCCTTCAGTGTCCTCCTCCTGAGCCATCTTTAACGCTTCTGTGGTTGCGATGTCAACATTGCATGGCACCACGACCAGGTTAATCGTTTCTTGCTTTGTAACGAACTTCCTGATCAGTCTCTTAATCTAGAAAAAAAACATTTGTCTGGTGAACATTCCATTCCCTATGTCAAAAAACCCCAAAATGTCATAGAAAGTAAATATAAGGAGTTCACCTGATCCCCAATATTCTCCGGTTGCCCCTTGACAGCCACTCGTGCGATACCAGGGAGGTCAATGAGAGTGAGGTCAGGGACATTGGCAGAGGTGATCTGCAGACTGATGAGTTCATCACTAATACCAACACCTACTCCAGCCATCTCATCCTGAGCTGCAAGTTAGA
>NC_056699.1:6543582-6547571 GCF_018831695.1 Puntigrus tetrazona
AGGTGATCTGCAGACTATGAGTTCATCACTAATACCAACACCTACTCCAGCCATCTCATCCTGAGCTGCAAGTTAGACACAAAACCTAAGTAGTGTACTATATACTATATGCATTTTTAAGCATTCTGTACCTTCACGGATCTTTTTCTCCACTTCTGCTGGATCATGAATATCTTCCTGTATGTCCTGGTAGCTGATTCTCCCATGCCATTTGTCTTCATCTTTACTTCTTATCATCTTGAGCTCAAGAGGACATCTTGTAACAATTCCTACACAAAACATGAAAGGATGAAGACATTGTTTCATCATGCTGTTCTTTGAAATGCCATTACAATCCATCTAACTATTTTGGGACATATTCCACTAGGATTTAGTAGTTAAAAAACCACCAAAGAAAGTGAAAAGTTACCAGTAGAGACCAACAGGGACCATTATAGTTTCTATTAAAAATTACAAATTTAGTAATAGTTCCTATTATTTATATATATTTTTCCTTCAGCAGGGTAGACCCCAGTATAGACGTGCTAGGGAGTAGCTTCACTCTTTTACACACTCTTTAAATATATAAAGTTCATAAAGTGTTGTCCTTACCACTACCCCTGGGTAACGCCACTCCAGACAGCGCCTCGAGAACTGAACTCTTCCCCGAGCTTTGGTCTCCAATGACGGCGATGGCAGGCAGCGCCAGGTCCTTTTCGACTCCCAGAGACCGTAGATTGTCGATGGTGTCGATGCAAGGACGGATTTTTTCCTCATATTGCTGACTGAACGTGTAACTCATCTTCTCCATCCTTAAACGGCTTTAAAATGCCAAAATAGTTTCTAAGTATCACGATAACAAACCAAAACGGCGAAGTGGACTCGTTTTGAGTTCGTCACAGAGTGATGTTTTTTTTCGAGGCAAATCTGGCTGTGGTTAACGTTACTCCACTACGCCGGTAAGTTTCATTTCCGAGACAATGCAAGTTTCGTTTCTCTCACTGTATCATCGTTCACTGAATAGAAAGACATAGAATCATGCTGTGAGGTTTATTGTACGGTATTGACAAAGTGGGCGGTGAAATAAAGACTTAAGTTTTGTTTACATTATGCTGTTTCCTCATATACTGTAAACGATCACATAGCTATCATATGTAACGCTAGACCACAAAACCACTCATAAGGATCATGTTGTTTTTGAGGTTTTGTGAGTTTATTTAATGTTTTTTCTTCTCTCTAATAACATGTAAAGCGGGTTGATGTGTACGAACAGTGAAGGTGGTTATAGGTTAGGTATATATTAATAGTTCCGGGGGGTTCCCTTTTCCTTTCCTTTCCTTTCCTTTCCTTTCCTTTCCTTTCCTTTTTTTCTCCTTTGCTTTGATCTACCAGTGTTGATTTTTTCCCTTGAAGATTTGAGGAGTTACCCTCAGTTCTGTTGTTTCTTGCTAATGGTTTTGCAATTTCTATTGTGGGTACTTAAAAGTAACTGTATTAAGCGTTTTGAGTTTGAGGGTGTTTTTTTTCTTGAATGTAATAAAACATTGATTTTACTGGCAGAACAATCTCTGTGGGGGGATGAAATGTTGCTGTATGCTTGAGTGTGCAAATGACCACTGACACAGTATTATAAAGTTGATATGATATGAAGATATGGTTATATTTCATGTAAAATTACTTCTTTTTTTTAACAGTGTTTGACTGTTCAAATAAATATATAAACATATGAGAGTAATGCTGTAAAGCAAAAACATTTGGCAATGTGTTAGGAAAATTAAAATAATTGAAAATATTATTGTCCAATAAGCCTTCCAGTAATTCATTCTCTTGGACAGGTGGTCTTCAGTGAACTGTTTAAAGGCTTGAAATGGAATTTCTAATATTGGTTTCCTATCTTAATATACTTTAAAATAGAATTTATTCTGTGACGCACCGCTACATTTTCATAAGCCATTACTTCAGTCACTTGATCCTTAAGAAATTCTTATAAAGTATTACTTGAAACACTTTTATATCGTAGCAAAACTAACTTTGATGTACAGCTAAAAATACCTAGACCCATAAAATTTACATATGACCACGACCATTTTTACATCAAGAAAAAAGCTTATAAGTGGATAATGCATGGCTATCAGCTCTTTTTTTTAAGTGGTGTTTATCAGTTTTTAAAACAAACTCTTTATATTTACACAGTGTAGATGTACATTATAATGTTTTCTATAATTGTCTGTCCTATACTTATAAAACATGCTTAATATGCATTATTATAATCGATTTTAGTTTTGTTTGTTTTTTTTCAGAAAAAAAATTTCAGACCCAAAACTAGGCTACAAGAAACCATTTTGACGTTGAAAAATAGTGCATTCATATTGCATTAAACGGCACACCAGAGGCCTTTATAATATGATGGATATCTTTAATTGGGAAAATGCACCCCATGTTGTTCATTAAGAGTTAAATTCCAAAACTGAAATAACATATTTGCATATATGCATATTTGTGCTCCATACTATATATTTCATACTTTCCTTTCCTTAACCCTTTTTTTAAATTATTTTTAATAGGTAACCAAGAGGCTGCGTGCCTTCATCAGACGTTTCTGGCGACTCAGTAAGCTCTCCCGCTTTTGGCCGATGTCAAAGTCTTCTTTAAGCAGGTGGTCTACATCTTCTCTATCATGCAGCAACTGCAACATGTTCCTCTGCAGCTCCGAAGCTGCTTCCTGGAGCAGCAGATAGCGGATCACCATCGGGATCTGGTCAGCTAGACGCTTGCTTGCAATCTGGTGAGGTAGATAACACAGCATCTGAGATATACATTACAATCTTAGCTATCTGATATCACTGAAAGCTTTAGTTAGCACACTTACCTTGTAGTATGACTCAAGGTGCAAGCTCAGCTCACGCAAGGTAGCATGATTGTCGGTTATTAGGTCTATGCTCAAAGGGCTAAAGCTTTTAGTAGTTTCTTCTTTCTCGTCCTGCTTGTCCTTTGCATGTTGCAGACTCTGGCTGTACGTGCCATCTTGACTGTAAACAATGAGCTCCATCTTGAATTGGGTTCTCAGCATGGATTCGGCCAGGGATTCTTTATCCTGCTTGATGGCTTCAATCTTAGTCTTAAATAGTTACACAAACAAAACAAAACAAAAAGACTTAAGAACTCTGTATAACAGAACATTTATTTAAAATTGTTTTGTGATTTAACTCACCGTTTGTGTCAGAAAATTATTCATAAAAGTGTTATTTATATTAACACTCAAATCAATTTGTCCATAAAATTTGACATTTAAAAAAAATAATAAAAATAATAGTACTTATAAACACTGAATCTGTGTGTTGGCTTGAAACATTGGCTTAAACACAAAAAATACCTTTGCTATTTTCAGAAGATTAGGAAATCCTACAAAGCTGCTCTGTGCCAGCTGGATGAACTTCCTTCTAACCACATCTGTGTGAACGTAAAAAAACACTGTTAACACAGATAATTTTGCAAACTATTACTTTCTTGATTGTCCAGTGAAGCCAGTTTGGCAGGTGTCAGGAAGTATACTTAGTAATAAGTCTTAGTGTTGGGCAGTACTTAGTAACTCATTACTGTAGGCTAATTTGATTGCTTTTTTAGTTACGGGGTAGTTGAAAATGTATTTTCAAAGGTATTATGTAAAAAGGCTTACATTGCTAAAGTTGATTGACAGCACACTTGTAAAATAGTAAGGATGATGATATCATTGGCTGTGCTATTCCTGAGAAATCATCTCAACGATGTAGTGTAGTAGCAGAAAAATACTGATAAAATGATTAAAAGATGTCAATCAAAAACTCAGTAGCTAATGAAAACACGCTGCTGCTAGCCCCGCCCCCACAATATTTGTGCAAGAATGGTGAGCAAAACATAAGGAAGCGTATATGAAAACTCTGGAAGTGCATTTGTAAGATCAGCAATTGAAAGAAGAAAACAGTTGCGAAACCTGCAGTATAAATTGAAGTCAATGATTTTGACTGTATTAT
>NC_056699.1:6547671-6551610 GCF_018831695.1 Puntigrus tetrazona
TATATTAAATAGTTTATTTTATTAAACATTTTTTTTGTAAATAAAACTCAAAACACAGTGTTGTAAATTAAGCTACTATATTTTCTCTATAACTATTAAAATAATGCACACAAAGAAGTGTAATCAATTAGACTGAAAAGGTAAACTAATAAAAATCATGCAAAGTCATGAAAAATCATGGAATTGTAAATATAGCTAAATAATGGCTTGGGTACCAAATGTACCTGCAATTACACACACACACACATGCACACATCTATTACGTAGGACATTTCAAGGGTAATCATTTGTACAATATTCTACAAAGCTCAGCTGCTCTCTGCCCTCGTTTACTCTTCAATAAGCTCATGTCAGAGACCCTGTCCCCATGGTAACACGGCCAACCTCACTCGAGCGCTGAGCCTCTGCCACAGAAAGAAGACAGCTCACCTGAATAGATGAGAATTAGAGCACATGAAATATGGTGCATGAACAGAACAAACAATGGGGACGAACTGCAGGCCAAAATGCAATATCGACCTGTGTATAGAAAGAGGAAATAAGAGCAGGGAGGGGACGAGAGAAAGAGGAGACTGGCCTGAAGGCCTGTCTACTAAATCAATGTGTTATTAAGCACGCAGACATTTCAAAAGCCCAAAAAGACGCAACCCAGGGTAGTACACAGATGACAGGAATATATTTCATTATATTAAAAAGCATTCAGGCAACCACTCTGAAGTATAGTCTATGTAGTATAGGTATGAGGGATGGTCCAGCTTGCACATTTCGTTCTTGTGTCCTTGGGAGATGAGGTGAATGTGTGCGTGGAGAGTAAAGGTGTAACTGGACGTACTCTGTTGATGTGCGCTGTTTCATGCAGCTATTTCTCCACGAAATCAAATTCCTGCCAAATGTATTGCAGTCAGTTGTAATTTCAGTAGGTGCTATTTTACATTCTTGCGACGGGATACATCAGTTCACAGGAAGTGGCTGCGTGGAAGAGGCTAAGGTGCCCAACCCGGGAATCGTTTCCGGGACATGTTTTCATTACCACAGAAGGCACTCTGGACTATATCTCACGCACTCAGATTCCAGAAAACCACTGGTCGTGTGAAAGAACCGTAATCAAATCAGGATCGTTACCGGGTTCAACCTGGGACTAGAAGGCACTCTGAAGACATTTGTCCCCTCTTGTGGCCCCTCTCTGACCATGAGTTTATGTATGCTTGTGTATTTAGTTAACAAAACTTCTGTGCGCAAACTACTCGAATTTCTAGTTCAGCCTTGCAAATGAATGTCCTTTTATGATTTAGATCCTTGCTCCGTGCTCTGATGCATTGATACTGTGAGAAAGTACTTTCTGTGGCCATGAAAATATCCTTTCTTAGTTTATGTGAATTTACAATGTATGTTCGCTGAACGAACAGATTTGTTGATGCCAATGTAACCCTGCTACAGTTACTAGCTAATATAAATAATTGCAATTGATCATAATTAAATGTAATTATTTCTCTTAACGAGACGATTTGCTACACATAATTGCGGGTTTAAAACTAATTCTGAATTACAAGATGTTAACTGACAATTAAAAGCATTAAAAGCATAATGGCAATAGTGTACTGTGACGGCGTGTCACAATACCTGTGTATAAAATACTTGATGGTCAGCTGAGTAACGCCTTTATGTTCAGACTGACAAAAAACAAAACCGGTATTTCCCCTCCACAGTGCAAACTAATGTGCTTATGTTACCTATTCTCCTAAGTAGTGCCACTTCAGACAGAGCTTCCAACACAGAACTCTTCCTCTGATCACCAATGACAGCAATAGCTGGAAGATTCAGGTGCTTTTCAAGACCTAATGACCTGAGAGAGTCCACTAGGTCAATACATGGACGTGCTTTCTCTTCATAGAGCCGGCTTAGACCACTGCTTTCAGACATGTCTGCGAAATATGATCAAGAGCCAGAGCTTTATATTATGATAAAGTTTTATATTATGATATGATAAGCCCAAAAGACAGTATATTCGTATGCATTCAGATTCATTCTAAAGGGTAGTTATTTTACCTTTAAATTTAAATGGTTTATTTTATTGTACATTCACTGAATGTGGAAGGTATTGACAGATACAGCCATGATTTTGCACTTTGGCAGAAAAAATGAGAAACCTATCGTGACTGAACAAGCAGAATAAGAGGAAATCTCTGTCTCCACGCTTTTCCAAGCCAAAAAAGGGTTACATTTCTTAATATTTTAGTTTTGCTGTCAATCAGGAACTCCGCAGTGATGTGGTTCAGTTCCTTTTGAAAGCGTTAAAACACAGGAGACAAAAGACCAACAAGGAGAGGTCACACTGTTGGGTTGAGTGGAAAATTAGCTGGCTGGCAACAAAAAACTGTTTGTTTGTGGTGCTTTTCCCGAAGGCCCCAGACATTTGCTGGGTAAACAAAATGTGTGATTTGTTTCTGACTGAAAGTGAAAGTGTCAGCCTTTCAAGTCTAGGGAAGTTGTCTAGCCATGTACATTTTCCGAAAGAATTATTTTCATTCGTTTACACAATGTAATCATAATTCGGTCCACATCGCATGTATTTGGGACACACGCTTACCTAGAGCTGAGACTTTTTAAAAGAGGAGATTCATAGACACAAACGCAGGCACTGGTACCCATTTGTGATGAAAAATGATGTGCCCAAAATTCATTCATTCCAAACTTGAGCCAAATGTTGTTTTTGTTCAACAGATCACAGTTATTCAGTTAAAACTGAGTCAAATGAATGCATGAATATGAATATATGAATATAGACTCGATTTCCCATGTTGGTTACCTTATTATATTATTAAGTTATGTTCTCCTATGTAAATTATATGTAATTAAACAGTCAGAAAAAATAGAAAAGTAATCTATCAAGATGATTTCTACAGCTTATTAAATTCAATGGTGTTATATCGCCCTCTTGTGGATTCAAAAGACCGTTAGATTAGCTCAAATAATACATCTCATCATTTTCACAACATAAAAACATGCTTTTGCAAACCGTAATTCTAACATTAAAATAAAATAAAATACAAATTCCTTACATCAGGAATCGAAGTCAACATTCAAAATGGCTTTGCATAAAAGCCAGGTGGGAATGTTACGCTACGCTAGGCGATGACCTTGTTTAAGCTTCATTGATTTAAAAATCATTTGAATTTTCTCTACATTAGAAAGCGTTCATAATGCCATCTATATCACACTGTAGCCCCGAACCGGCAGGCCGCAGGGGAATTACCCTCCTTATTCAGACCTGGCCAGACTCCAAGCTAATCTCCCCACAGGACAGTGCTGTGGAAACGGGCACAAAGCATGACCAACGCTTCCTCTGCTTTGACGACTAATTATTCCAAAATCAATTGAGGACAGCCAACAATCTGCCACGCAGGCCAAGGTGGCAGGGATGCAGAAATTGCAAAAGGTTGCTAAAAACCAATTTTGTCGACTCTCGTCTACAAAACACTCCTGTTCTCAGAGTTTCTCTTACAAAATAACACGGACTACGATCTTGGTGTTATTTGCAGTTTCTCACCACCTCTTCGAGCTTGCTAACTCATTCTGCAAAAATAGAACAGGTTGGCCTACTATTGTGCGGCAGGCAGCTATTTTTACCCCCCAAAAAAATGTCATTCAAGTTCATGTACAGTAATGGCATATTCACACCCAGGACAAAAACAATATGATTAAAAAAACGTACTAAATGTAAAATCAGAATCCACTGCTTGACTATAACAACACGGGGTAACAATATCGTCGGAATTACGCTGAAAACGATTTATTTTTCTAAGCTGATGAGGAATATATGTGTAGAAGCTGAAGTGAACAGGCTTTGGTTTGGTTGTAGTGTCTGCTCAACTTACAGTCATTGTACTGCCAAGGTCAACTATCAACACAAATCTCATCAGAAACCAATGTTCTCTCATT
>NC_056699.1:6551710-6551909 GCF_018831695.1 Puntigrus tetrazona
GGTTATGCAAAACCTCCTTTAATGCCTCGAGAAACACAGTCCTGTCTAAAGTTGCAATATCTACAATTTTTGCTGTTCCCTTTGCTTCCATCCTGGAGAGATTATCAGGCTGATCAAAAACTAAAGGAAGGCCCACAATAGGCACTCCATGGTAGATGGCTTCCTGAACTCCATTGGTGCCTCCATGTGCTACAAATGC
>NC_056699.1:6552208-6552381 GCF_018831695.1 Puntigrus tetrazona
CCAAATCCAATGATTGGTACTCCGTGGTAAATGGCTTCTTGAATCCCATTGGTTCCTCCATGTGCAACGAAGGCTCTGGTCTTAGGATGACCCAGAAGATCATTCTGAGGCATCCAGTCCATCACTAGGGTGTTGTTTCCTAGAGCAGATGGTCTCTTTCCTTTGTACCTAGA